>NW_022639478.1:952530-958178 GCF_010583005.1 Odontomachus brunneus
ACTTTTCGAAAATCGAACATTCTGATACCGCAATAGATTGTTCTAGTTGTTCCAAACATTGTTCCAAAAGGACAAATCCGTAAATTGAATTATAAGTCCAAAAAATGAAAAAAAATGTTTTTGACATGGCACTCCATTTTTTGAAAATAAAGCATTCCGATACCGATATAGATTGTTCTAGTTGTTCCAAACATTGTTCCAAAAGCACAAATCAATAAGTTTAATTATAAGCCCGAAAAATTAAAAAAAAGTTTTTTGACAAACAGTCTATCGGACCAAGAGTAAACTTATACTATCTTTCTTGTTCCAACCGAGATCTTTTTGTTCTGAGTTGTTCTAGGCTTAAAAATTATAGTTCTAGAGTATGAGACTCATAAGATCATTCGTTCTCCGAAAATTCGTAAAAAAATCGATTTGACAGTACTCGACGTCAAGAGTAAACACATGCTTCCTTTCTTGTTCCAACCGAGATCTTTTTGTTCTGAGTTATACTAGGCTTAAACGACGAAGCAATTTCACTTTATTTTGTCATGACATTTTGTAATTATTTCCGCCAATTTTCCTATAATAAAGATTAATTTTTGTAAGAAATCATCTTTTTCTTGAATTTTTGTCACCTCAGAAATATATTTCAATCATCCTTATTTTCAATCATCCAAATAATTATACTTTTTTAAATCAGTATATAGAACTTTTTTTTTTAAGAAAATAGTTTCATCTAAAAAAACCTGAAAATATTTTTGTTAATTTTAATATGTTGTTAAGTTATGAATTTTTTTTACGAAATTACATTTTTTGTCGATTTCGGCAAATTTAAATTGTTATTGCAAAAAATTGTTAATAAATGACTAAAGTAACTATTGGAACATAAAATATAATCTCTCTAGAGTATCCCAGAATTTTTTCAGATTTTTTAGATGAGTTTAACAAAAAAATGTTACAGGACTTAAAGGGGTCACCGTGCAAATGGCGTTAGTAAAAAACATAATGCAAACGGAGGGTTAAAAATATTTTATGTTTCTACATAAATACATATATTTACATTGCCTTTAGCTTGAACGGAAAGTTTTTTTGGCTTACGCAACAATTCGTCATATTCAACCAACAAAAAGTTTTATATACTGATTTAAAAAAGTATAATTATTTGGATGATTGAAAATAAGGATGATTGAAATATATTTCTGAGGTGACAAAAATTCAAGAAAAAGATGATTTCTTACAAAAATTAATCTTTATTATAGGAAAATTGGCGGAAATAATTACAAAATGTCATGACAAAATAAAGTGAAATTGCTTCGTCGTTTAAGCCTAGTATAACTCAGAACAAAAAGATCTCAGTTGGAACAAGAAAGGAAGCATGTGTTTTCTCTTGACGTCGGGTGCTGTCAAATCGATTTTTTTTCGAATTTTCGGAGAACGGATGACGCTACGAGTCTCATACTCTAAAACTATAATTCTTAAGCCTAGCACAACTCAGAACAAAAAGATCTCGGTTGGAACAAGAAAGGAAGCATGTGTTTACTCTTGACGTCGAGTACTGTCAAATCGATTTTTTTACGAATTTTCGGAGAACGAATGATCTTATGAGTCTCATACTCTAGAACTATAATTCTTAAGCCTAGAACAACTCAGAACAAAAAGATCTCGGTTGGAACAAGAAAGATAGTATAAGTTTACTCTTGGTCCGATAGACTGTTTGTCAAAAAACTTTTTTTTAATTTTTCGGGCTTATAATTAAACTTATTGATTTGTGCTTTTGGAACAATGTTTGGAACAACTAGAACAATCTATATCGGTATCGGAATGCTTTATTTTCAAAAAATGGGATGCCAGGTCAAAAACATTTTTTTTCATTTTTTGGACTTATAATTCAACTTACGGATTTGTCCTTTTGGAACAATGTTTGGAACAACTAGAACAATCTATTGCGGTATCAGAATGTTCGATTTTCGAAAAGTGGGGTGCCAGCTCAAAAAATCATTTTTTTTTGTTTTATTCGAAAACTGTTTCGAATGAAGCAATATCACTTTGGAACAATGTGGTACAAAGTCAGAACAATCTGGAACAACTTTCAAAATTATATATTTCAAAAAGTGGGGTGTAAACTTCATACACTTTTATTCCATTCGACTATTTTGATACTCTGACATTAACCTCTTTTGATTCTGTTTAACCCTTTACAGTCGTCGCATGGGATCTTTAAGAGAATATTATATCCAAAATAGTCTTTTCTTATATTTTCCATAAATCCAATTAAATCAAGAAAATATTTAAGTTCTCAACATAAAAGATATAAAATAATTTTTTATATTGGGGTCTCTCAAGATCCCATGCGTCGACTCGTGTTCGAAAAGTAGCGCGATGACTGTAGGGTTAACCTACCCGAGTAGAAATTTCGATCCTACTTTTAGCCTCACTATTTTATTCAACACTTATTTGGACGCTAAAGAAAGTGAAAAGGAAAATTTCATCAGAATCAAGATAGGAGTAAATCATTAGAATTAAACCTACTTTCCCAACTCGTATTGTATACTGAATTTACATAAGGTCAAAATTTCGACTCGGAGAAAATAATATAATTTCTTCTTTTCAATTTTTTTTTTCTTTTTTAATTGCTCTTTTTGTATATTTTAATGCAATTTACAATATTCCGATTTGGCTGTCAATTATAAATGTAATGTTTTAAAGAGAGCACGAAATTTTCACTTGATTATGTGACAGATTGGTAGATTTAACTGTCTGCATTAGAAAGTATGTAACCAAGAGAATTCCGTAGATTCTAACGTCTAGTAAACAACGTTCATAAATTTACTTGAGGATTTTAAAGGCCAGATAAAATTATCTACATAGATGATATATCACACACGCAGTTTACGTTGCCTACACGCAGACGTAGAGTATCATAATTTACGCGTATAAACGCTCAACGCTAATAATAATGTTTCCTACTCTCTCACTTCTCTCCGCCCGTCCCGTTCTCTCCTCTTTCGGGATGATCGTGACGATCGCACGAGATGCACGATGGGCCCGCAAAAGGGTTAACGACAAATTCATCCGGTTGTATCGAGCCATGCATCTCGGCCGTGCAATTAGGCGCAATTTATTACTACTTTCCTGCTCATGAATAATACGTCCGCTAAATTATTCATAAGTCACACTTTGCGTGCCGGATAAAGCGTCGCAAATTCTAAAATAGGGTCTCCGCCGGCGGAATGGCGCGTATAATACCTTTCGCGAAATTAAAGGTTAATTAATCCCGCCTGGAGCGAATGAAATCGCGCGACAGATTCAGCAGGCACTGCGGAAACGTGATAGATGGTATTTTTACATTAAAATGTCAACGCGACGTAATGTGTTGTATAAAAGAGGAAACGAGAGAGAACTGCGGTGCGTTTGTTCGTTCTAATCCGGCGTATATACGGTCCAACTTAATCTCGAGCTCTCCGCCCTGCAGCCGCGAGATTACAATCGGCGGACGTTTAATCGGGACGATCGATGATAAAGGACACAGGCTAAGGCTGAGCGATGACCACAATATCCGTCCACAAATCGCGTTCAACGACTGTGTTTAGATAACTATCTCTATCTAACGGATAAGAGCCGGGAGCGTCTACAAGGCCGCGCGTTCGCGTGCCAGCCGTCGTCTCTGGATTTTCTCGGATGATATACGCGTCGTACTTGGGCGATTTGAAATCTATCTGAACCCTGAGCTACGAGGCTGAGAGCCGGAGAGTCGTAACTTTTCTACCGTAGCCGCGGACATCATTGGGGAAAAAATCGTATTTCTACGCCGCAGAGAGAACGCGACGAACGATCCGATATTCATAGTAAGATCTTGTATTTAAAATCATCTCTCTCACCAACAAGTACTATAAGTACTTATTTCATTAGTTGTGTAGCACTCGAAGGTGAATTTGGGACAATCTTTGCAATGTCGGGTCTGATATCTCCTACTTTGATTCTGATAATATCGAATAGAATAGTAAAGCCGAAAGAGTAGATTGAAAATTTCGACTCGGGTGAGCTCTGCCAATATCAGTCCGCGAGCAGTCTCTTTACTCGAGAGAGAAAAGAAAATGATTAAAAGAACTTCTCTTCTTCTCACGTCGGTAGTTACGGCACGCAGTCTACTCTCGCCGCGCTCGGTCCGAAATCGGAATTAGTTCGTGGCTGCGGCTTTGATTGCAATTAGCTTCGTAATTTCCGGTCGGTCGGCGGTCGGCGCGAGTGTCCTTGAGGAAAACTCGTGCATCGCCGGCGCGAAATGTTTATATGGGGCGCTGCACCTGCTAATTCTGGCCCGTCGCTGGCTGCACCCCGCGGCGAGAGAGATTCGATCTGCGGGGCTCGAACTCGGGGAAGCGTGGCATTGGAGAGATAAGCGGGGGAGAAGGTCGCGACGGATTAAGCGCGTATCGCACCTGGCGTTCGGCACGCGCGAATGCAGGGGCGGCTCGATTTGGCACGCGGACGCGGAAAAATCGTCGACTATTTCCGGCGTACGAGAGACAGAGATTAGGACGATTTACGCACGCACGTACGTACGTACGTACGTACCTTCGTTCATTCGTCCGTCCGTCCGTCCGCCGACGACGCCGGCGACGCCGGTTATTTATAATATATTTAACCGAGAGAGGAAGAGCGAGCGCGCGATTTCGTGTCGGGAACAGCCCCTCTGCAGATAAACGGAACTTTATGATGCATATAGCGCGCGGATGTCATCGAGTGACGAAACTTGGCGCGCGGATGTCATCGAGTGAGGAACTTGGCGTTCCTCGTGCAGGAACATAAACGCGTTCAACCGGAAGGCCATCATGCGTATTTCAGCAACGAGCGCTTCTCGCTTCCCGCCCTTTTACGATGACTGGCTCGTGTTTTGATCTGTCAATAGGCCTCTTCGCGGAGAAGAATTACGTTATCCCTCGGCGAAGACCGAAAGATTAGCTCGGAAACGTATGCTCGGAATAAGCGTCTTCAACGTATGGCACGTGACGAGACACGGTCAGCTTGGCACGCGCTTTAAGCACAAAAGCCATCTTTGTCAGGGTACTCGCTACGAACATACGGACGTATAGCTCGTATATTATGTAGCTCCCACCTTCATTATTACGTCATATTAATGCGGGCTAGTGAAGTTGTTAATCATCTTGTATCAAATTAGAAGCGTAATCCCCCCGGCTCGGAGTTAGCTTCCGCTCGTAATTCCCACCCAAAGCGCTACCGACACAATCGGGATAACGAGAAGAAACGATAAGTAAAGAGTCCTATAGAGGCGACATTGAGATTTGATATGTCAAAAATCACCATTACGTGCGTATAGTGGTATACGAGGGTGGTCTGAAAAGTTTCCGACCTAACAAAGATACAAGTCATTTTTTCTGAAAATTGTTTTTTATTTTTCAACATAGTCTCCTTGTAAATCTACACACTTCTCCCAGCGATGCTCCCATCTCTGTAACCCGTCGAAATAGTACTCGGCGTTTTTCTCTGCAAAATAATTGTTCACGAAGGTGATTGCCTCTTCATTTGACGAAAATCTCTGTCCTCCGAGCGCAATTTTTAGATGAGGGAACAAAAAGAAGTCGCTTGGGGCTAGATCTGGTGAGTAAGGTGGATGGTCAAGCAGTTCAAACCGTAATTCGTGGATT
>NW_022639478.1:959885-970234 GCF_010583005.1 Odontomachus brunneus
AATTCAGCGGCCCAAAATTTCACTGTCGTAAATGATGGTGCAGAGTCCCCATACACAGAATCCAACTCATCTTTGATTTGCGTAGGCGTATTGCCTTTCAAAAACAAATATTTAATGACAGCTCGATACTCGATTTTGTCCATTTTCACAAAAACACTCACATCAACTTACTCAAACGACTGTTACATAACAACTGCGAGTCCAAAATGGCTGAAACTTCGGTGAGTAACTGTCAACAGATGAACAACGAAATTCACTAGCTTTTATTTACAAGTGCTGCTATCTTCACGTTGAGGTCGGAAACTTTTCAGACCACCCTCGTATAAAGTTAATCTCAACAGTTATGTCAAGTGGGAATGTTTACCTCATATTTAACTGGAATTAGCTTGATCATTCTGCACAAAGAAAAGTACTTGATGATATTAGGTAATACGTTAATATATCATTCAAATAAAACCGTGTCCAGTTATGATGTACTAAAAATATCTAACCAAAACGTTACAACTTACCGGTATGCTATGTACATGCCTATTAGCCGTTATGAATACAATATGGCGCACAATATGGCGTTTGGGCTTTTTATGCTTCAGATACATACAGAAAAATGTATATTGTGTTTAAGTAAATGTTAGTTGTTTCAAGTATTTTGTAAGTGTATATTCTACCCATAAGTTCATCATAAGTATTAAACAAGTATTACAAGTATTACTCAAGATATATTCTGAATCCTGGTAAATTTAATATCTCAGTTAAAGATATTAGATCAAAAGAAAAATCCGGTTTGCTCGACTTCAACTTTCTCTTGGATAGAGTTTCATAATATACTTGTAAAGACAATAAATTCTTCTTTTGAATACATGTTAATATAAGATCTTCTCAGATATGTGAGAAGTACATTGTAATATCATTATCAAGCAAATATTATTTGCTGAAAATAGTCATTGCTCTAAAGCAAATTGAGTAATCGTTTTGCTCAGCAGAATGATATATCTTTGAAGGATGATATTTTTGAGCGATGTTCTTCTGTGTAATGTGTAGCCAACGAAACTTTTCAATGTCATTTCTCCGTAAGTCTAGAGCTTTAACGACAGATAGTTCCGCTTGAATCGGTCCGCGGTATTCTGCGCGCAAACCGACCGATGGACCGACCGACGGATAATTTGGCACGGGTGTCACAGTCGGTGCGTAATGTGCAAAGGAACGTGATGGGTATAGAGCTGATTTATGATCGCGGTAGGATGAGCCGCCCTGTGTGCGCATTTCCGTGGGAATATTCGACCGCAATACGGTTTATCCTAAATCAGTTTAAATCGTCGCGTAGGCGGCGCAAATCTGACTACAATTGATGTCCGTGGGGAAGAATTTCGAGTTTGCTCTCTCTCTCTCTCTCTCTCTCTCTCTCTCTCTCTCTCTCTCTCTCTCTCGCAACATCATAATTGGACAATTACTGCATATATTTATATACCCAGGCCATTGTAACGCCTCGTCGTCGTGACGTCGTTGTGTTATTGCGCCAGTATGCAATATATATCGCGTTGCCTTTTAGTACATGCATGCTCATTGTGCCGTGGTCGAACATGGTCGAAATTACGCTAACCAGCGCGCACCACTCGCCCCACGCGACAAACTGATTACTTCATCGCTGTATCGAAACGTGACATCGGGATTATCTCGTGTATCTTGCGCCGTGAGAGAAACAATGGTTAATGTCATAAGAAACGATTGACCAAAATGATGCTGGGGTAAGTTGGCGATTTCAGCTATTTGTACTTACTTTCAATAAGTTACAGATTAAGCGAGCAAGACTTTTGTCTGTGAAATCCCTTGATTCTGCTAAAGAACAGTAGGAACAATCGATTTTTTGGCCCAAGTAGCCAAGTAGCCTCGTTCAGCCTTAATGCCCGTGTCGTTTACGGGCGAATCCGAGCCGGACACGTGCGCACGCGAGAGCAGAGGAGAGAGAGAGAGAGAGAGGAACGCATTTTCGGGAAACGACGGTGATTCACGCGGTGCGATTTATTAAGCTGTATTAGTGGCGTCTCGAGTACGCGAGCCGAAGGAAAGTCCCCGTGGGGTAAAATAGGAACACAGGACTCTCTTTTGTCGGGTCAGGTCGAGGCGGGGCGCGGCGCGGTGCGGCGGTCCGTCTCGTCGGTTTATAATTATCATCCGCCGTCGCGCGCGTTGCCGCGGTTCCGCGAGCGGAAGGTATGTACGCACCGTATGCGGGCTGTACGTCTTGGAAGCGTCTTGGAAGCGAGCGGCTTCTCACTGTGGTCCATTACATCCAACTATTTCTGTACCGTACTGCCATGGTTCCTTACACGCGCGAGCACGCCTTTCTAAGCCCTCGTCGAAAGGCCCTCGCGGAAAAACCGCGGAGTCGAAATCGGAGGTGTCCCGGCCTTCATCGTCGATTGCCAAAAAGTCGCAGAGGACACTCGTCTCTTGACATTTACCTACGGCTTTCTCGTAATTCTCCCCCAGAGCTGGCACCGGAACCACGCGGCGGACACCTACTTATCTCGCTCGGGTTCGTTTACTTGTTTTGACACGTCCGCTTCAGCGACGCCTCGCGATCGCGAGACGCATAATTAACGCTTCACGGTGTAAATATTTCAGCATGTAATTGGCACTTGCGCGTTAAAAGTGTTCGGATAATTCCGACGGAGATCGCGCGTGTTACGAAGATAAATTTCATCGCGCGCATATTTCCGTCTCTCGACTCCGCGCACACCCGCGGTGTTACATCCGGATTGATGAGCCCAGGTCGCGGCGACGACGACGACGACGACGACGACGATGTCGCAAGAAATGACGCGGGGATACGCGAAGCCGTGGCGATTATTCGTCGCGACGAGTCGCGACCAACCGCGAGACATATTTCGCGATTATTGTTGTCGCGGGTGTAGGTCTTGAGAGAAGGTGTGTCTTGTCAACCGCTGGGAGCGACGTCTTGGAATACGAGAAATTGGCTAGGACGGATAAACGACTAGCAGACACTGCGATGTATGTTTTTTATCTAATCAATATACAGAGAGAATCTATCTCAACTATTAGTAAAATGGTTTAATAAAAGTTCCCTTAGATTCTTGAACGAGATCGAAATCAGTTATTTTTAAATAGCAATTTAGTTAGTGATGATTTTGTTCTAATTATTTAATTACTTATATGATAGTTTAGTTTTATAATTTTTTTCACTGAATACCAAACACTTAAAAATACAAGATGTTATATGTACACACTTTTTAAGTCAGAATCAGTCAATTTTACGTATCGTCCTTTGTTTGTAGACGTTGCAAGAACGTTGCAAATTCTACGTATCACAGACTATTTTCTAGCAGATACAAAAAACAGCGATAAATTTTAACCGTGACATTTAAAGTTGGGCTAGCGAAATATTTTTTGAATGTTGCAAGAGAAGATTTTATGGTATCGCGGTATTCAGACATACTTTGGCGCGTATTTCGTCTCGCGCAACAGAGAATCCGCGAATCATTGCGGGTGTAATCGCGAGTAATATTGCGATATCGAATTTAATCGTTCTCGCAATGTATATGCTCCTTACGAAATACGTCCACTTACTCGAGCCCGGCAGTATTCGCCGGAATAATCGAATTCTGCGATAGAACAGCTGGACAACAACAAGACGGACGGGATCGCGGCGCATGTTTGCGCGTACCTCGGGGCGCCCTCGGACAAACACATTTTCATCGAACGCGCGCCCTCGTTATTTCATGAACCATAATTCCGACGATCTCGTGCGAGTTTTTACGAAGCCGAAAATAGCCAGCTACGTGTGGCCACGGCTGCTGGCGAATTGATGGGCCACCCCTCGGCCCTTCGTCGACGTGCAGCGCCAACTCGAGCATTGTTATCACTTCGTTTAACGACTTACGGGGGCAAACTTTGCCCCTTTCGCTTCTTGCCCGCAGGAACTCTCTCTCTCTCTCTCCTTCTCTCTCTCCTTCTCTCTCTCCTTCCCCCCTATCTTTCTCCCCCTCCCTCTCCCCCCCTCTCTCCACCGCCAGAGATCCATCAACATCGTTTATATCTCTCGGAACGGATACATCCGCGGGAGCTCGATTTCCGCTCGCTCAGTTATCCAATACGATTCGCGAGCATATCGCGCTTCGAAGATTCCACGAGAGTTTCCCGCCGCGTGTCCTCCTCGTACCCACGGGGGTTGTCCTTCGCTATTCGATCGATCCACATCGTAGATATTTGCCGTTACCAGCGTTTTTCTTCCCATCGGGAGATATCGGCCGGCTGGCTCTCAATCCTTTACGTTCGATGACAACCTCTCTTAAGCTGGCAGGACCAAATCGGCAAAATCAAGTCACGCCTATTTGATTATTTAGTACTTATTTTGTACTAATTTGTACCACTAATGAAAATTTTATACCTCATGCCATTTTGAAAAAAAAATATGGCGCTGCTAGGTTTAACATTGAGGTAGCAGGACCACATAAAAAAAACATAAAAAAAGCAAAATAAAGGTAGAAATATAAAGGGTTGAATTTGTACTAATTTGTACCATTGAGAAAAACATATTTACCCCTTCCGAGGAAAACAGCCCTTAAATGAAATAAACACTATTGGGCTCAAGAGTAAAGTATCCCTCGCCACGAAAAAAATCAGTCGCTTCTACACTCGAAATATTACAATTAGTACCGTCAAAATACGAGGTTTGAGATTAGTTAAATTAACTAATGGAGAAAGATGAACGAATCAGAAATTCGTTTGAAGTTACCAAAATTCTATTTAAATTAAGCAAATTTCCAGTTCGACAAGTTCTGTTAAACAGAAACTCTTCTTGCGACTTAAAATATTTCTCGTGGCGAGGGATATTTTACTCTTGAGCCTAATAGAGGTCGGGGGTAGTTTTCAAACAAAACGGGTACAAAATCTTAAACCTCGTATTTTGACGGTACTGTAATACCGACGGAATTGTAATATTTTGTGTGTAGAAGCAGTGACTGATTTTTCTCGTGTCAAGGAATACTTTACTCTTGAGCCCAATAGTGTTTATTTCATTTAAGGGCTGTTTCCCTCGGAAGAGGAGGTGAATATACTATGTTTTTTTAAATGGTACAAATTGGTATAAATTTATATTTCTACCTTTATTTTGCTTCTTTTATGTTTTTTTTATGTGGTCTTGCTAGCTCAGTGTTAAACCTAGCAGCGCCATGTTTTTTTTTTCAAAATGGCATGGGGTACAAAATTTTTATTGCATTAAATTGCATTGTGGTACAAATTAGTACAAAATAAGTACTAAATAATCAACTAGGCGCGACTTGATTTGGTCCTGCCAGCTTAAGAGAGGTTCGATGACATCACGTCGACTTCGCGTCGGACGTAACATCGAGCGAGAGATCGCAGCGCTTATATCGGCGTTCACTGGATAATCCATCAAGTAGCACTGAGAGAAAAATGTTTGTGGTAATTATAATCATATAGAGAAATAATTACTGTAAATTATTGACGACAACAATTTTTCAGTCAATTCTAGTCAATTTAATTTTAATGATATTTGGACTTTGATGATGATGATGTCCGAAATTTTCATTTTCTT
This sequence comes from Odontomachus brunneus, assembly GCF_010583005.1. Taxonomy (NCBI): domain Eukaryota; kingdom Metazoa; phylum Arthropoda; class Insecta; order Hymenoptera; family Formicidae; genus Odontomachus; species Odontomachus brunneus. Next base: position 965,461 of record NW_022639478.1, read on the forward strand.
GCGTCAAAATAGATTGTAAACTTCAGGATATCAAAATAGGTATTGAATGGAATAGTAAGATAAAAATTTCCCCGAAAATTGAGTAACAACATTAAGTATGATAATATTGATATTTAATCACGATCGCGTTATTTATACATGGTCATTTAATTGTCGCATCATAGACAGTCTCGAGGATCACTTTCAGATACGCAGAAGCGGGACGTCGTTGTAAATAACAAAATCAGGCGTGGCTGTCATTTAATATAAGCGGTTATTCAGCGCATCATTTAATGCATATATCCCCCGTCGCGTGCGCAAATTAAATAACAATATTGTCGTTAAAGCATTATAAGGAGCGATATTTATCGTATAATATATGGGCGATATCGAAGCGGCGGCTGCGTTTATACATATTAACGAAGAAGCCTCGGCGAAAATTTGCGCACCATGTTCGGGAAAAATTGTCGCTGCGCGCGCGCGCGCGCGCGGCCGATCAATTATTTTCCTTCGACATCGGCGTCGACGTTGACGAGCTTCATAAAGGAGCAAACGAATAAATCAATTTTGCAGCAAATCCGGCCACGCAGCTTCCCGGGCACGGCCAGCCACCACACCGCTAATAACGTTACGTCACGCTCGCGTTGTTTTTACATACGTCGCGCGGGACAACACGCGGCCGGCCGGCCGGCCGACCAGCCGGCGTTGGATTCGACATTCTGGGCGCACAATCTGATTTCCGGTTCTTTTTTTCGTTTTCTCCTTTTTTTGCGTTCGCTTATCTGCGCGCTGAATTTCGACGCACGGGAGTCGGTTCGGTCAGCCTTGCCACGTACGCGCGCGCGAATAGTGAAAGTCGCGACCGCCAATGCGGGTTTCGGTCCAGCGACTCGGGTGCGCGAGCTCCTTTTTTTAACTGTTTGCTTTTTTTAATCCCCGGGATTTTTTTTGTACGGTAACCCGCGCGCTCGCAGAACGGCGAAGGAGCCGTAAAGCGGCAAAAATTCCCTCACGCGAGCAGTCATGGACTCCGCCGCCGGACAGCTGCTCTCGGCCGGAGTTGCGGGACATTTTATGCATTACGGCTGGGATAAGTGGCCGTTCTCGTTGTGTGTGGCGCTTGATAAAATAAGATTCATGGCGGCTCTAAAGAGTAACGCTCTTCGTGTTTTTCCTCCTAAAAGGAGGAACCGATCGAAATCTAATAGAGCTTGGGCGTTTCGTTATCTCCGTTCAATCGTATTATCAGAGAATCGCAGACTTGGTTGCGCGCGTCCTAGCGTGCTGATTAATTATTTGCGCGAGCAGCCTTATGTCTCGCATCATTATTCACGTGTGTTTGAGGACTTATGAGTTGCGCGTGCGTTGTCAAGTTCGCCGATAGATATGTCATCGGCGCGAATAATTTCGTCAATACTTCACGAGAGCGGACCGGCACGCAAGCTCGCGGCTCGCGACGATAATCCAGTTATGGAGTTCGACTTATGCTCTTAGCGAAGGATTGAATTATTAGACACGCGGAGCACGGCGCGCGCGACGGCATCATTCAAAGCTAATTCTAATCATCGCCTGCGGAGATATTTACGTATTCTGGCTTTACAAAGGGTCCCCTGCAAACGACGCAATGTATGCCAGATTAATACATAATTTGTGCACATGCAAATATACGTTATGCAAGATTTCATCACACGGTAGTAACGTAGAGTGAAGTTGAGTGAACTCTCTGAACGTTGGCGGTAATAATAACGGTAATAACCGCGCGCGTATAGACAAAAAATTTCATTTCGTCCTTCGCGGAGATCTGTCACATATGGCCAAGAGAATTCTTCTAAAACCAAAATATGCTTTTGCACAATATTACTTCTCTTCATTAGAAGAGAAATATTCTTTCGGTAAAAGTCTTTGCTTAGAATGAGAATACAGAAAGTTGTAATTCTATATTGAGAGAAAATAATATCTGAAAAATAAAAAAAATATTTATTCGGCGTGTACTATAGTAACATATTTATTTAAATTCTTTTGCTTGTAAAATAGAACAGTTAATTTTACGAAGGGCAACAATTTTGGGAAAATATATATTTTCTCATTTGGAAGACATTTTTAATATAAAAGTATTTTATACCTAAAATATGTTGTTAGTCGAAAAAAATCGAATTTTTATTTTTTTTCTCTCAATGTACGTACAGAAAAATATCATTCTACCGCCAGAAAAGCAGTTATTTAGTTTACTTTCCTTTTTTTTAATAACTGATTATAAAGTAATCAGTTTTCTTATTAATAGTCTTGAAATATATCCATCACAAATTTTAAGATAGCTCATTATCGTGTATTCAAAAGAAGAATGTATTTTCTCTACAAGAGAATATTTTAAAACTTTATCGAGAGAAAAGTTTGTCCAACTCTATGCAGTAATTAAACCGCATTCTTGTTTTTCTTTAATATTCTTAATTGAAATGTTAAACTTGCTAGAATTGAGAATATAGTTTGAACAAATTTGAAATGCCAGCATATAGGAGAGACCGGGACTAGATACCCTATATTTTAGAATTTCGAAATTACAGCTTCTCAGGCAACTAATTGTTATGACTGTCTGTATAAACATAATAGAGGCAACCTTCTTCTATGTATTAATATCTGCCACGAACCTGTTAACCGTATATTTTATTTATTTTTTTGGGACTATTTCGCAATTTGGTTCCCACTCTCAAGATAAATATTAAAAACAGTGCGCAACATAGCTCAGGTCTTCCCTATATTCGAAATTTGATTAGAATCTTATACGTCGCGGAAAGCGAAACCGTTTACTCGGAGGGACACACGAATTGTAATCGCGCGTGTCAAAAATAGCGTTCGGTCGGTCAGGTTATGGCGGACGTGTTAATAGGTCATCGCGCGAAGGGAACGTCCGAACTGAATTTGTACGAGGCAATCATCTTGGGTTCCCAACGGATCGGGAGCGTGGCAATTACTTTCCTAATCGGAAGCCTCGCGGGCATTCTACGTGCGAGTAATGTCATCTGGCACCGGCGTAACGGTTGCCTTACATCATCGGGGAGCCTCGTCGCTTGCGCAATCTCTCCGCCTCGGGCGAGCGTGATGTGCTTCTCGCGAGTACTCGCTTCCCCCTCCTCACTCTCTCTCTCTCTCTTTCTCTTTTTTTGACTTTCGACGCCGGCCGGAGGATACGGCCTTGAACTAGAAAGCGACAGCGCCGTTAATAAATTATGTCTCGCAACGCATTTAAAATCCTCCTCCTGCGAGGAAAAGCGGAGATAATAAAAAGAGATAACTTAGGTTGGCTCCCAATGTGTGCGGTACGCCGTTGTTTTCCTCTATTTCTCTTTTTTTTTCATTCTCGATTTTATTTCGTGTGGGCGTGAGAGCACCGATACCTGTTGTATAAATGTGAAATATGACAGGTATTATCGTTCCTTTTAATTTACTCGATAAATTTTTCTCACATAGTGGGTATTGGCGACGATCGTATAAGTGTGTACATTCTCCCGTTTCTCTCGGTTTGATCGGTGGTGGAACGACAGGAGCACGAGGCAAGGCGAGACGAGGCATCCGAGAGTGTGTGAAATGTGAACGAATAAACGCGCGAAGCTGCGGGACGCGAACGTCGCTCGACGCCGGCGAGCGATGTTATGAATATAGCCGTTCGTGTATTAGCCGCCAAACCATCGGATCAAACGGTGCCACGTGCGCTAAATAAATAGCCTGTATACAGACACGCGGATGATAGATATAGTCGCGTTGCTAATTCGTCAACGGCTGAGATATGCGAGATATTTTCAGTGAAGAGCTCAACCTCCGCGCTGGAACACGAGACAGCGGTTACGACCGTAATTGACGAAGCGTGGCACTTCGAGACGCGATCTTACGGGAGACACGTCACCATTCGATTTATTCTTCGATTCGCGAGAATTCGAAACGAACGGCCGGGAAATGGATCAGACAATATTACCGATTTAACTTCGCGATCGAGAAGGCCGACAGCTTCGTTGCGAAAGTGAGAATCAGAAAGAGAGAGATATGTTATTTATCAAGCACTCCGAGGCGAATCTCCTCAAGCGCTAACATTAACACGAAATTAATGATTAAATGATACGAGCTGTCGTACATAAAATAGATAAATGTGTAGTAAGGGCGAATCTCCTCGCATTTGTCAACTTAACGTTAGGAAGCAACTCTACGGAAAGTAAACGTATCAGACAGGAATAGTAGGAATAGTAGAGAAAACTTCTGCAATAAAATATTGCAAAGGCAATGAATCTTTCTAGAGAGAGAGAGAGAGAGAGAGAGAGGGAGAGAGAGGGGGAGAGAGAGAGAGAGAGGGGGGGGGGAGGGAGGGTGCGAGGACAGACGCTAATACGACACGTGCGGCATCATTAGCCGGAACTGTCGGCGCTATAATAATCTAGCAAAACGACGCGAAGTCGTCGTCATCGGAAGCCAGCAATCGGCTGGCTTCTCTTGATTTCTCATGAAAAGCGGTTAAGTCTGGACCGCGGCCAAGGCGTTTCGACAACGGGCGTTCGCGCGCGCCGCCCCCCTTTGCGTCCGTCCTCGTGTTCCTCTTCGGGTAGCTTTTATTTTTGCTGATTATGGAGGAGATGCGCGCGACAGCGATGGAGGTGTAACGCTGATCCGCAAGTGCTGTTCTCTGGTGAGGCTGAATCGCGCGGGGAAGAGGAGAGAGAAAGGGAGAGTGGTACCCGGGAGAGATGTCTGGGCGTCCCCAGGGGCAACAGGTACTCACACATCGCCATCAGCTTTTCCGTGAGACAGAGCT
>NW_022639478.1:970244-988298 GCF_010583005.1 Odontomachus brunneus
GGGTACATGAGAGAAAGAGAGAGAGAGGGGGAGGGGGGGGGGGGGAGAGAGAGAGAGAGAGAGAGAAATACCCGGCCACGCTGCCACGTGCTCATGCTAAATATATCTGTCCACTGTCTGCCTCTCTTTCCATTTGCTCTTTCTTGTTTCACCGTACGCCGCGGAGCCCCTGGTCACACGGCGTCGTTCGCTCTTGTCTCCGTCGTCTGAAAAGCGACGACGCCGCCAATAGGGAAATTCAGGGTAACGCAGACAACGCTTTTCCCGGCCGCAGTTTCTGCCGTTGGATCCGCGTCGGATTGCTTCGTTATGCCGATTCCCCGACGACGAGGCAGTTCGCACGATTGCGGTTTGTGCGTCGGCATGCGCATTTTTCATACTTTTTCGCGAGTGTGCAACGCTCCTGTCATTTTTCTTCGCCGCGTAATCTAGAAATCTCCGTGGCGGCGGGACCACACCTCCATTATTCGCGAGTGATCTCGCGAGCGTGAGAATTCCAGCGATAAGATTATAAGGGTAGCCAGACAGAATCTCGCCTGCTCTCGCCATTTCCGCCGTCTCCGCCGTTGGGTTACGTCGGGGGGTGTGCGGGATTACAGCGCACAGTATCCTCGGTATCCACTCGGTATTTCGGTGCGCGATCGGTAAATCATGGGCGACGAAGAAGGCGGAGTAGGAAGGAAGAGGTGGCCGATGAGACGATGGGCCGGGGCTTATGCGAATAACTCGAGGTTGGCACGATCGCGTCGCGACCTCCCGTCCGTGTTCTCTTCTCTCCTCTCAACTCGTTCACTGCGGCTTGAGCTCTTTCCTCTTCCTGGTCTCTCTCTCTCTCTCTCTCTCTCTCTCTCTCTCGCGTCTATCTGCCTCGTCTCCGACATGCCACGGCCAATTTCTGTCCCGCCGCATTTGTCTCTCTTTGCCAATCGCTTTGGAGCTGGGTGAAAAGGTGCACACGCGAGTCACTTATACGCGCCTACATGGCGCGAGAGACGACCCGGGCCCCGGTAACGTCGCCGTCGCCGTCGTTGTCGCCATCGTCGCTGTCGCGATGAAGGGTGGCTCGAAAAAACAGCTGTGCGCGGATTCCGTCGCGGATGGTGAATTGCTTAGCACGGTCAACGATCGCAAACACCGATAGCTCGCCGCGCGATCATATCGCCGCATCGCGGCAAGCGAGAGAGGAACGTAATTTGACCGAAATATCGCGGACAGCTTCTTAATTAAGTTTTACCGTTGCCAAAGCACGGCTCGCGCCTACGGCGCATGCCAGAATTCATTTATTTGCCTTCGGGTAGAGATCTCTCGCGAAGACAGTGCGAGAGTAAAAGTAGTACCGAACACTAGTCAAACCGGTACCCAACTCTGGACATTCTTATTGTTTTGGTCTTTAAATACGGACATTAAACTTCTACGTGCATACATGTACTCAATATAGACACGTATTCCACGGTCGAAAATTTACATGTTTAAAAAGCAAAACAAGAATGTCCAGAGTTGGATACCAGTATTATTTAGTGTCCAGACTCAAAATGCGCTCTGCTGAGAGAATTGCGGCTTGTTTATTTCCACAATCGTCAATATCACATCGTGCGCGATAGATTCATTTAAAGAGTGGCGCAAAGGAAGGGGCCACGATTCGCATGAAGCGCACACCAAATAACTGGTTATCAAACGTAATGTCTCGCAGAAGCGGATTATCCCGTTAGAGCTGGTAGTTGTTAACACGTTGTTACGACGCGCGCAACATCCATATCGCGTAAAATGTCTGCGTGTGTAAATTGTACTTATGGAGGAGGGGGAGGGAGAATACACTCGACGCTCCGGCTTTCGCTCGAAATACTGACGCGCGAACTTCTTAATTAACGTTCTTCACCTGTTGCCAAGCACACAATATACTCCTTCAGGTCACTGCGGCATAAATTACGCTGTCGAAAAATTTCAATCGTCTTATTGCGGCGAAACTGCTCTCGGGCGAAATTGACGCAGTTGTACGGAACATAATTATAACCGTAACGTCGCTTTGCCAACCGCATTTGCGTTTGTGTCGTGAACTCGAAGCAGTCTGCAACGCGGTGATATCATACGTTCCTGAGAAAAAGGGCGCATGAGAACGCGTTACATTAAACATCGTACTAACGATAAGTCGCTGCATTTTTCGAAGTCGCGCGGTATCACACAGTCGCGTGAAAAATGTAACGTGGCCGCCTGTGTCAGGCTTATCGCTTAATACTCGCCAAGTGCAAAGAACTAAATAATGCAAGTACCCAGTCGCGGGACTATCATTATGCCGGGACGCGCTGTTTTCGCGGTGTAGACGATGCGCATTCGCGATGAAAAATGATGTCTGTTACGGCGGCGAGTGAGATACGACGTGGCCGGCTAAAGCGGTCTAAAGGGGGACTAAGCTCAAGCTAAGGCGATTCGGTAGCGCATCCGCGACTGCAATGCAGAACACTGAATTTCCCGACTCGGCGCAGCCGCTTTGGAATTAAGTATCGCGTAGTTATTGCTAGGGGAGCCGCCAGTTCTCTCCACCACAGTGATGTATTTGTGCGTTCAGTTTCGTCGCTGTGTCGTTAATGAAATTACTTAAAGGGATGCTGAAAACTTCACCGACAGAATGCTGACATTTCTCTGCAAAGTTTACGTCGTATTGGTACAGAATTACAAATACTTGTACGCAATGGAAGTACGTACAAAAAGAAATCGGAGCATTGGGCAATATGTGACGAATACGTGAAAAAATCTCAAGCTGTCAATTAGCGTAATACTTGCCTAAAGTTCTGTAGCTTGTACACACCGAAAGCACTAAATTCGGCCGTAAAGGTACAGCGTTGCTTTGTTGCTTTAGACGAATCAAACATACGTTTGATATGCATAAGCAGCGGATATTTTACGTTAGGCGAATATTTGCGCCAAAAGACATGTTAGTTTTGATATTTTCGTCGACGTATCGAGCAATGCTTCGACTCACTTTTGTGATGATCTACCTTCATTGTGTAAAAACATTTCCGTGCAACCGATATGACTACTAAACTTCGCAAAAACAAGTTAGTATCTTATCGGTACAGTTTTCAAATATGGCGTCCTCTTAAATTAAGTTTTATCATTGGATGAAAGGAAAAGATCGAGGGGTATCCCGGATTAGACAAGGTCTCCCCAACGTTGGCGCCCAAGACGTGCTGTCGATGGTAGACGAAGGTGGCGTTTAATGTTTCATCGTGATTCCTTGTAGACGTCGGTACGATGAAATATTTAAGCGTAAAATTATGCACGAGCTGACATTTTTAATGTGGAGGTCGTAATTAGTTGGAACTGAGAGATGCTGGTACAAATGAAACCAATGTTTCCAAATCTGGACGATTTATTACTCGTTGATTTTTTGCGGAAATGGCGGATCGCAGCTGCTATGCGTGCATAAATAAACGGGATGTCTACTGGACTTGAAAAATGAATAAGTACACGGGCTATAATTGGTCATAATTATTCAAGAATAATCCAACTTACAAAATTATGATTTTTGAGTTTTTATTTTTTAACAAATGGTTAGTGCGTACGTCTTTTTGCATAAAACGGCTCAAGCCTTATGGGCACTTGAAATTAATTAAAAAACAATTTTTATTTTCGACCAGTTGCGCTATTTTTGTGCTAGCGGTGCCTTTATCCATTTTTTAAAGCTTTTTTAAGCTTTAAAAGTTTTTTTAAGCATGTCGGTGGACTTTTTTTTAAAGAGGAGAGAATTGATCATGCTTGATTTTGCAAAGAACCTCGGTGCTATCTATACTTTTTAAATCATCTATCAAATTTTTATCTTTATTTTTCTTGAAACGTACTTTACATGTCGGTTGGGTCATTTCTGCGTAACTACTTGCAGTCGTTCGCTAACTTGTCGTGAACGCGTGCGGTATGGCGACCCCGAATTTATTGAAGAAGTCCCGTCGTATATTCCCTATATACGTAGCTGTGCAATATTTCGGATTATTTTTGGATTGCAACTGTGTCTCTCTCGTTGAGTGTGCCAGGCCGTCGAATAATATTTTTTTTTCTGCCGTTTCGATCGACATTTGTCCGAGTTAGTCGTGCGATTTATTTAACGGGGTCGAGACCGGATAAATATTGGCTGCTTTCATTACGACTTGCCGGTCGCGGTAGCACGCCGCTGACTAAAGCGGCTGCATGGAGTAAACCGATATTTCTTGCATAATCGAATGCCTGGACCGCGACTCGACAATAATCAGGTCATTTTAAGAGGTTTATTAATCTCGCTGTTCCAAGTTGGAGAGTATTGACTATCCGCGATCGATATTCAATAGGAATCTTTTTTGCTTGAATCTTTTTTGGGAAACGTCAATCATCGGAAACATTGCGGGTCCGTTCTCCGTTCGGCCATTCAGTTGGACGGAGTGTGCGAGTGTTTGGGGAGAATTCACACATGTTTGAAGGAGAGCGCAGGAAGGGGCAGTTAGAAATTGTACTGGCGGTCAGGTGGTGGTCAACAACTAACGCTTTTCCATTCCATTTTCACCAGCGTGAGTTCTGATTGGCGCTTCTGCCTTTCTGTTTCCTACTTCTTCGCCGAGGTGTGAATTCTCCCTTGCTCTCCCGCGCGAAGAATCGTTTTGCCGGCATATCGCGGCTCCGTATCTTATCGTTCACATCCTCGAGATCCTTCCGTGATGATTCGATAGGAATCTCTAGTGTGGTAGGTCGCGCGCCAGCGCGTGGCAGCATCTGGTAGTAGTAAAGTTGCCGTTATTTTTACGTAAAAACTTCCTGCTCGCTTGATCTCGCCCGAATGAATGTGTCGCACGAGCGAACGAGCGACGACCACGAGCGAAAGAAACGGACGAGCTCCATTTCAAAGGAACGGCACGTGTCGGAGGCCCCGCAGGCCCTCGTAAAATTTGTCGATAATGAAATGTCGAAACACTAAACACACACTCGTTCCATGCTTCTCGGGCAGGAAACTCGGTTACTTTGATGTGCGACGTTAACGGTCTCGTTAGCAATAATAAGGCGACCTCGTAAAAAAACTGTCTACTTGTAAACGATTAAGTGGGCGAAAGCTACGCACACACACACGGAACGTTCCTCAGTGATCTTGTATTTCCGCTGAGGATATAACTTGACAATTTCATATATTTGTAAATCGGGAGAATTTGTCGGATGTGTTTTTTACTTTTTTAGCTCAAAAGTCTTCTATTACAAATTTCTTTATAATTATTCTCTTCGCAAACCTTTTGAATATCAACTCTTTACAAATATGCGTGCGTGTATATACACTTGTAACGAGTAAATACTCAAAGTGTTTTATATATTTTGCTCAATTTTATTTTAAGATGCAAACCAGAAAGAATCTTTGGGAAAACGTTGGGGATGACCAAATGGGATCTGTTTGGATCTCCCATTTAGATTCTCATGTTTAAAACATTACGCTTCTAATGAAAACCTACATAGATTTTCCGTCTAGAATCTGTGATTATTGTAGGAAATCGGGCTGGTTCCTAATTAAATCCTAAAATGTTTTCTATGCGGGACGCTATCCAAATGAACTCGCGCTCGCGCGGAGGAAGCGACGCGCCGGTTAAAACTGCCCGCTGCGACGGCGCTCAAGTGTCAGCCAGAAAAAAAAAGTTATTCCCCGGCAACAAACGCGCCGTTATCCCGATGACAAAACCTCGTAACGCGAAATTTAAGAGGATTTTTATTTCATCGCCGAGAGATAGGATCCCGACGCCAGATCCAGCCGCGCTCTGGGATACATACCGCGGGATAATGGCGTATTATTTACGAGGAAGCCGTCTAAAGCTCTCAAATTTACTCCCCTTTCACGTGATTCCGCCCATAGTTTGTGTTTCACGCCTAGTATATCATAGTTCGCACGCATACGTCGGAAATACGTATTCGCGCACGTTTAACCTTCCGGTAGACATGGCCGCCTGGGGGAGGTACTGAGCGACTTTGTTTTTGGCGCGATACACAAATTAGAGGTTAGAATAGTGAATGAGCGCCATATTTTTCCTATCCTCCTATCAAAAGGACCAACTAAGGACCATATTAACAGTTGTCAGCTGGAACTCATATCTCTCTCTCTCTCATATAAGATATTTATTTAGAATTAATATTTCAGTTAAATTGTATGATATATGTGATATTTGTAATAATGATTTAATTAAAAAACTCATCTAGCTTTGAATTCAAATTTAGGCATCTCACTTGAGACAAGTTTTAAGTAATAATTATTAATATGGGCCTAAGATTGTAAAGAATGTTTTTTAAAGACTGTTTCTTAAAAGTATGTATACGGAGAGAATATTGTTGTAAAAATTACAATACAATTTTAGTAATAGTCCGGGAATAGACTAACACTATTACAAAAATTAAAACAATAATAACAATAAAAACAATCATAAACATGATCATTTTTACTACATTTATGGTCACTTTTATTCTATTAAAACCGCCAAGAAAACGTGAATTTACGTAAAAATTTGCAACTTTTCTGAAAATGAATTTAAGAAATTAACACTCTCGGATTCCGTTGTCAATATTCGAACTTTTAGGGAAAAAGTATTATATATTTCAGTTTTGTCAAAAAGTATAATTACTTGGGTATATATCAAAATATATAATTTTTTTCAGTCAAGAGGCGAATAAAATCATGAATAGTTTGTTTTGTTCGTGTTTAGAGTTGAACTGTACGGAAACATTAATTATAACGTAGCCAAAAATAAATAAGCTACTTGCATACAACTTTTTTTATACATATATTTAATGTAGAGAACTTTGAGATATGTAGCAAAAAATCACATTTTTATTTTACTCTTTGACGCCTTAACTGGCACAAGTCCGAGATAAAAAACGACCCTACAACAACTTAATCTTTTTGTCACCTGACAGATACTTAAATAATTCGAGTGTGTTTAAATCTGTCACATTCCCATCGACTATAACTTATTTCAGCATTTAGTGTATCGAAATCCACTAGTTTGCAGAAAATTCAAAATTGAGAGTCGACTAAAGAATTGGCGGCCAGTGCGCGTCACAGATTAATCAATAAAATGTTTAACCATCCATTTTTGTTCCGCAAAACCACGAAACTAGCGGGAGGTTAAAACGGATGTGCGCGGAGCGTAGCTAGTTTATATTTTTTCAGCTGATTGTGCGTATCCCGATAGCTACGTTTCTACCGTGCAATTTTTGCGATCATTGCTCTCGAATAAATTGGGGAGTCTGTCGGATTGTAAATAAACCGTCGCATATAAAGCGGAGGGAGGGGCCGCCGCTACCAAGCGGAATTTCCGCCGTACTTGCCAATTTCGCGTTGTATGAATGAGAAAGTTCGCGAAAATATGGATTCCGCCAAGATGTTCCCGTTGATGTTCACGAGAGTGAGTTTGTGTGTGTGTGTGTGACTCTCATCATATTATTAGACGGCACGTAATTAGAGTACGGACGCGTATTACACAGGATGCTCGCGGCGCGGTTCGTTAAGTCGACATCTCTCGTCGAAGCTTGAAACGACGTTTTGTCTCTTGAAATCTTATCTAACAACGTATGTGTTTGCCTCTCTCTCTTCTTTATTTAAAATGAATAAAAAGCGCGCGCTGTTATAGAGGCGCGGAGTAACGCTGTTCGTTACGGCTGTCATCGTAATTTATGACGTCTCCACGGGCGTGGGATAGTGTGTCTAAAGTGTATCGACCAGTAGTAGCGCTCTATATCAGCGACATGTTTGCGCACGTGCCTCGTTATAACCGTTTCTCGCGTTAACGCGCTCGAAAAATGGAGTCCTCCGCGCGCGCTTGGTGATGGCGCAGCACCGCAAATTTGCACTGCATCGGCGTAAAACGCCCGCAGCGTTAAAATGCATCACCTGGTCATCGGTTTATCGGCAAAAACGCGCAATAGTCTGCTGCCGCGTAGCTAGTGGCCATTGTTGACGCGCGATTGTCGTATTCGATTTGTGACGTCATGTCGGCGTTTATTCGCAAACTAACCCACATTCTCGCCGCGCGTCGTGAAAAATCTTCTCTCAACATACATCACTGACCGTGCACTGACGGAGAAAGGTCGCATGTAAATTTTGTCGTCGGAATTTATACTCGGTCGGTTGCTCCGTGATTATAACCTCGGCTTCTAGACGACGCTCTGGCGTCCTCATTTGTATTGCAGGGCTGTATCGCGACTAATGCAGCATTTCGAGTTACAATCTCGGTCGATGCCAGCCGGAGTTGCGAACTAAACACGGACTTCATCTCGCGTCTCCATTCCATTTTCCTAAAACGGCGAAGTAACGCGTAAGGCCGGGACGATACGAGCAAAGTTTGCCCTTTACTTGCCGCCGCCGAGTTCATCAGTGCCGGGTGGCTTTGGCAACAAAAATCGATATGAATCATCTTTCTCGCCACGGCTAATTTCGCGAGTTAAATTAGCCTTGCGCGGCAGCAGCAGCAGCAGCTCCTCGTGTGATATTACAGCTGGACGCGCTTTGTGCGCGTTCTTCTTCCAAGCCGACGAAATTTCTGGATATATGGGCCATCGCCGGCCAGTTTCGGCATCGCGATCATTTCGCGGCGTGAAAGTGCGCTCACGAAATTTCGCTTGCGTAAGCGGCCGATACCGGCTGAACGGGATTATTGATTCTTCCGCTATCAGCTATTATGTAAAATACCACTGTGTTACGTAACAATAGTTAACAAAAAGCATTCACTGCGACCGCGTAAGACTGCGCGTGGAATTCTCTAAAATTGCTTCAATTATCGCGCGAGAGAGAAATTGAGCAAGTTACAATTGTAGGTTTACGATTGATTGCGTGCCGATTTCGATCTCGCAATATCTTGGTGTAATTTTTATTATCATACCGCAGTATCATGACTGTGTATTGAGGTGCGATTATTCTCTCCTCGTGCACCGACGAGTTATTATTAAAGATCGTTAGTCTTCGTTAAATTTTCCCAAAGGGATCCTTTGGAAATAATCGAAGAAGAATAGCATTATCAACAATTTTTCGTTGCACGATATAAATACATGAACATTCAGTGTGTAATAAGGTATTAATTTTATTATTCTATATCTTGATGTTCCATCGATATGCTCCTTAAAGTACAATCAGTGTACTTTTTCACTGAAACGCTTAACTGATTGTAACTGATTCCAAAGTCGAAATTTTGATCCTACTTTCAGTTTTACTATTCCATTTATTTTGATACTCTGAAATCAACCTATTTTGACGTTAAAAAAGTGAAGAGAGAAATTTTGGACATCGTCAGAGTCAATTGGAGTGAATAGGAGTAAGTTGTATCATTCGAATTAAAGCTACTTTGCTAACTTAGCTCCTATTGCGTCGTAAAATTTGAGATTTAACACAGGATCAGAATTTCGAGTCGGGATGGTTCAGTTATAAGTATAGCATTGCAATCAGTAAAATTTCGCTGAAAGGATCAGTTGAGCGACTGTCATTGATACAGACAGCGTCATTGCACGCACGGCGTATGGAAGTCGTTAATTCCACCACCGCAAACGTAGAAAGTTGGATTTGGTACAACGAATTTGTGTCCTGCAAATTCTGCAGTTAAATCTCACTTCACCTCAGTTCAAAATCAGTGAGAAATAAGGCGGAAATTTAAGTGGAGTATGGATGTTTTGATTGAGAATTAGTGAATATGCATTAATTATCCATGAAATACTTTTTTCACTGATTTATCCGAAAACATTTTTACACCGTGAGAGAAAAAATAAATAAAAAATATTTCGTTGGTACTTCAGTGACACATTTACTTACATCAATATACATATTTCCTTCATTGAGAAGACTTTTTCCTTCAAATGAGAAAATGTACATTCTCCTAAAATCGTTATTCTGTTTAAGCAAAAAAATTTAGAGTTAAGCAAATCTGTTGTAAATGCCGAAGAAATTTTACTTTTTTTTCGATGTATTGATTCACTTTATATATTGATTTAGAGACCTACAAAATGTACAATAGATATTTTTTTGAAACTGCACGTGTCTCTGCAGTTATCATCTGATTTTGCACGAATTTATCGGTGGATTTACCGAGACAGTAGACCACTCAACAGTGAAATTTTCTATCACGCTAAATCCCATAAGGCCAAAGATCTTTAGTATTATCGGCGTCTCGTGCGATACTTCGCTTGCGACACTTGCATCGCTTGTCGATCGAAGATGCGACGCGCGATACGGCATTAAAAATCAAGCTCATTGAACTCTGTAACGATATCGCTCAATGCCGTTCATGGGAGCGCAAAAAGGCGCTCGGTATGCGCGTCTCTCAATGTAAAACGGAGGCGATTGTCGCCGACAAGCAGCGGATGCATTCCTGGCCGAACGATCATCCGAGTGCCGTCTCCGCCGTCGCCGCCGTCGTCGCCACCCCCCGACAAACGTAGTGGCCATTATACCTGGCCTCCTCTCTCGCGGCTGTAAATTATTCGCACTCGGCCGAGTCTCGCGATTCTCTACGCGCGACGAATGACAAACCGACGACAGGTGCCACCGAACAACCGAGCTGTCTTTCGCGAGACTACTTATCTCGCTCGGTGCCGGCCAAGAACACTCGCCATCTCGCGCGATGATTTCCACGTCCTCCTCGTGCAAATTTTTCCTGCGGTTTCCCTAGACTAGACTACGTAGCGAACGCTATTTATCCGATAGAGTAAGAAGGAGACGTCCGTCGAGGCTAGTAGTAGTTCTCAATATTTCTCCGTTAGAGACGCGCGACAACAACGGGGGAGAGGGGACGCGAGAGCGTCCAACAATGATGATCTCGACTGGTGTCTTTTCCTTAGAAAGCGCAGGTCCGGATGTGCGCCTAGGCCTCTTTTATCTGACAAATATCACGAGGGTAAACAGTCCGGGATGCTGCTCTTTGTCCACCCACACGCGAGTTATAGCACCAAGTGGAGAAGATACGCGCGACTGTAATTCACCCTGAGCCTCTGAGAGACGAGATTGCTGGCTGGAACCACCCGCGGTCGTCTATTTCGGTTTAGGAAGAAAAGGCCGCGCGCAGGAACTCGTTCACATGCTCTGCATGCGCGCCTCGTCGAAACTCGCGATCGTCGTTACCCCTTTAACACTCCGCGTGTACAATCGTATTTTTGGGACGCGCACAGAGAAAAATTTCCAGTCCGGCTAACCGGATGGGGACCGGACGAAAAATTCGGAAAATAATATTTTTGTTGTGAGCAAAAATATTTGTCTGAACATTCAGCCGCATTAAAACTCGGTTGAGGTAACTGATTGGCTGAACCTCAGAGCTTGCGCTTGGTTCTTATAGGCTATCGTTACTTCAAATTTGTAGATTGAGTATTCCCATCACAGAATCTATGCTGTATCTGGGAAAATCTTGAGAAATTTCTCTGCGGGTATAAGATAGTAGCGCAAGTAAAGCAAAATCTGTCGTCACGGATCCTTTATCGAATATTCGTTCGGATCTGGTAGACATAGCAATGTGTACGTAGAAGGTTAATATAGTCTCGTGTTATATTCTTTGCCTGACCATCACTTTCACTCTTTGACGTGTAATTCTTAACGCTGTGATAACGACGCGATGTCTCCGTTGCAAGCTCATCTTCGAGCTTTTCCTTAGTGAATATTTAGAGTTTTTCCGTTTTTGCGTTCATCGCAATTTACTCTTCTTATCTTTCCCTCTCGAGAAGAGCTTCTCTCAGAGCGGTCGTTCACTTGGTTCGATGTCTGGTTCAGAGTGACCGAGTCGCGACCTGAAAATGATTTTGCATGCGCATCTTTGTCAGCGCGATGGGAGATCGCTGGAAGATTAGAGCGACAGACAGTAATTTGACAGTGAACATTTGTTTCTCGTGTAAGTGGATTACGATTTGCATATTCACGTTACGTACGCGAGCAGCCCGACGGAGCAAGCTGCAAAGTGCACGACTAACGGGACCATGTTACGTTACTGAAGAGGAAAGAGAAGAGAAAATAAGAGCGCGAAAATATCGTCGGTAAATGAATTAGACGAGAATCTCTGGCAATCCGTTCATTAGCGAGAATTGTTCGAGAATCGTTTGTTCCAAGCTGATAATTCTTCCGTATCTCGAGCGGATAGATGTTTATCTCATCTCATTTCTCCAAATCTAAAACCTACGTTCGACAAAATATGTATGTTTAACGAGACCGTATCGATTCGAATGAGCGAGTAACTAAACACCCGTAAAGTAGGACACGCGTCGCGGGGAAATTTTCACTCGGGCACGCGACCCTGCGTGTCACGTCGATGCGTGCCTCGCCCGTATCGAGTGATACACTACGTTACGTTAACGTACGTTACGCAAAAGTTGCCCATGTGGCCGACGCGCGTGTCAACGATCCATCGCGTGTCGCGCGTGGAAGCACGTTTATGCGGGATGTAAGCAAACGAGAGGTTTGTTTCGCGTAAACACGAAACGCAAACTTAAACTTTTTTTTACTCCACTTTCTCTCTCTCTCTCTCTCTCTCTCTCTCTCTCTCTCTCTTCCTCTCTGTCACTATCAAGCCTGGCTTGTAACGTGCTCTTTGCTTTCTGTTTCTTGTTCTCTATCTTTTTCTGACTTAACCCTTCGAATACTGTGGCCGTATATATTTGATCAGCGAAAACCATCGCTGTGCCCTGCGGGTGTACCTATCTGCTCAGAACAGAAGCGATCACATGAGCGTCGGTCATACGAAGCTTTCATCAGCTTCGCATTGCTCTGTAGGCTTAAGGGGATGCTGAAGTCGAGTCAGTATTCTGTCGATAAAGTTTTCAGCTTCAACATCTCTTTAAGGTTTTTCAGTCAGAAAGAGATAAAGAAGCACAGGAAACGAAGAGCTTATTGTAGATCAGGCTTGGCTGTCTCTCTCTCTCTCTCTCTCTCTCTCTCTCTCTCTCTCTCTCTCTCTCTCTCGCGGAGAATTGTATTTCTTTAATAAAATTCGTGCTCTAGAGGGAGAGTCTCTGCACGCATATGTCGTTATGAAGGATTGTCGAGCGAACGGAAGAAATGTTCACGTCGAGGAGCACGTTTCATGGCGATGCATAGCGCCCGGCTTTTCGACTTTTATCTACGAGCGGCGTGATTCCCTAAAGTTTTCGGGTCGCGAATCGAGAATCTAGTTTGCGCGACATTACCAGACGGTTTTCCTTCGGACCGATCTTTTTTCCCCCCGAAACTTACTTTCACGTAGTCTTCGAAACTGCGATTTTCGAAGAAAACGACCAAAGGGAGCGTCTCGAAAGTTCGCGTTCGATCTGCGGAGAGTATCGTCAAAAAATTCGATGTAGACGCGGACTATTTTCTCTCTCTCTCTCTCTCTCTCTCCTCCTCGTGTCTCTCGCGAATTCCGCGAAGAAGCAAGACATTGGCCGAAACTCGTTCCAACTAATATTTCGCGAGATTCAATTTACCACACGTGCTGCGTGCGTGCGTGCATGCGTGCGTGAAGAAATGCGAGCTTTACCGCGATACGAATGGGGAAACTTTTGTTCCCGGGCTCGTCGATGTGTCCTTCCGACTCTCGAGCGAAACTTCGATGGAATTAATACGGTGTCAAGAGCAGATCGCGAATTCCTTCCTCCGTCAACTTCTCCAGGTTGATTTTCTCGACTTTTTCTCTGTCCGTCGCTGTGTACTGTTAAAAGTTGCGGAACAACGACTAAACTCTTCCGTGGAATCGCGAGGCGAAATACCGCTCTGCTCAAGTTCGGTCATAATTAAAAGGGACTCTCGATTGCGCACAAATGGCTGTCTCGTGAGGTCCGACTTAATTTCTGCTTCCCGACATGTAATATATGAACTGTCGATTGAACGCTGATCGTCGGCTCGGGAATCTCCACGGGACGCTTACCGATCTCTCGCAAGCAAATTAAACCGCAAATTAGCGAGCAATTACGGAACATTAATATTAATATTCGATGGTCGTTCCCGCGGAGTCAATCTGTTGTCAATATTTACATAGTCATAGTGCACCTAATGCACCTCGTGCACCGTTACTTGTCGTTGGCCACGTAGACTCGCGCAAGACAATCTGAAATCAATCGATTATATTGTCCCACGTCAGTCGATATTATATCTGTCTTCTCTGTAATATAACGCGTCGCACAAGTCATGCGCTTTCGCTAAGTCGTCGATACCGACCTCAGAACGGAGACAAACGATGGATGTTTTAATAATCCCACATCAATCTTTGTGTGTGTGTGTGTGTGTGTGTGTGTGTGTGTGAATCGAGGATTAGGGTAAAAGAGTAACCAATGCCCGGATCTAATCCCGGACATTTTGATTGTTTTGATCCCTAAACGGATATTTAAGCTTTCAACATTAAATATACATTTTATGTTGGAGGTTGAAATATTTAAAGACCAAAACAATAAGAATGTCCAGGGAGTTAAGGTATGTGTTCGCGAATTTTTTACCTTACCAGATTTCTCTTTGATATATTACGCGCGTTGTAACCGCGTCGAGAGATAAAAGAGCTGGCCTGAACTATTGATTTCCAGCTCTTCAGACGCGAATCCCGTATACATTTCAGTGCCATGGAAATGGAATAGCCGACGTCATACCGCCGCTGGAAAGTGAATGGAAGAGCACGACACGTGTTTACACGCAAGATGTTTGTCTTTCTGCCTTCCCGGCCGCGAAGCGACGTCGTCGGTCGTTCCAGTTCCGAGCTCGCCGATAAACTTTGACTTTGTACTGGCGCGCGCGGCCTGTTTTCTTCGACACTTCGTCGGGATGGATGTTTAAAGAGACGTTGCGCGCACAGCCTTTGTCGCGGCGACAGATTCGTCGGAGTTTGCATAATTCGCAAAGTAATATCGATAAATAAGTGATATAATCGAGCCGGCGGGAGCCACATTCTCTGACGGACGTGAGCTCTCCCCAGGATTGAAGTTAGATGGGGTCAGTTTCCCGGGTGGTACATCCAACTTCGGAACAGCCTAATTAAACTGTATTTAATTATAATTCCTCCGAATATACATCCGACCCGCATCGGCTCGGCCGTAAAATACAGTTTTCCAATTAAAACGTCACACGAACGAGCGATAAAGCGCGAGTCCCGATATGTGTCCCTCTCCCTTCCAACCTTGCCCTCCACTGTCCGTTATTTCAAATTCCGCGGCGAGCGTTCGATAATTATTTTATTTCGCGGCCATCCGCGATTCGATCGATCTTCCTTGTTAATTAGAATGGCTTTATTATTTCGGCACACGGATCGGTCTCTGCTCGCGTCCGCGAGATTGTCATTCCGTGAAACGACCACATGTAGGATCGCCGGGCATGACAATGAAGCCAACGTTTGGCCGAAGCTGTGGCGTCTACATGTTGTCCAAGATTCTGTCAACCAGTACTGACCCATCATTGGAAAATATTTGGCTGCTGAATAGCCAAGCGTTACAGTGAATTCTGACACTTGGCTGACGTATGGCAGCCAATTGTCGGCCAAAGTTTTACCAGCTAGTACTTAGCCAACATTGGCGTATAACTGTTTATCTAACAACGTCTGAACTAATCTGCCGTCTGCCAGCCTGTCGGGCCGAAGTTGTCATCCAGTGCTGCGTCCAACACTGCAACTCTGGCAATCATTGCTGGCCCAGTACTGACCCGGTCGTAAAACCATGTACGAGACGCGACTCGATGCTAACATTCTGTTGTTCTTTATTTCATTCACGTCCATCGTCATTCGAGTGCACCTCCGGCTCACGTTGACGTCTGACTTACTCTCTCTCTCTCTCTCTCTCTCTCTCTCTCTCTCTCTCTCTCTCTCTCTCGGTTTAGGTCTGGATTAGTCATGAATCGGATCTCCGGTATATCTCTGACGTAGACACGCGTCAAATTTCGGTGGTCCTGGTGGCTGTGTATTGCATCGAAATCAGCCAGCCAACCAGCTAGCGAGCCGGTTGATCCGGATTCGGTTAGAATCAGCTAGATTCAGATAAGTTATACGCCGCGATGGCATATCCCTTAATTTCGTCGAGCAAGTCAACGCCCGTTACGTCGCGCTTCCTGGCATCAAAGCCCGATGTCTGTTGCATCTCCGGTTCTGATCGCAAGCATCAGATTATGGGACATTATTAACAGCCGCTCTTCGTTCTGCGGCATTTTGCACGTTTCGCACGTTCCGAGACGTTTTGCTTTTGTGTTTATTGAGCATCGGTCTTGCAAGAGAAATCTCTACACGACACGAGCGTATAAGAGAAACAAAATCGTCGAGAAAAGTTTCGTTCGCGCCGACAGCGTCTTGAAGCATTGTTTGTTTATCGATTACGGTGCCAAGTTTCAGGATTGGAGCATAAATTTGATATCGACGATTCAATGTCTCGTTTATTCACACACTGTGTTAAACGCATCCGTCTCTATATATTTCATCACTTTAAAAAATATAATCTCATCCTTAGCGGAAGTCTCTTATATATTATATATTGAAGAGAACTTTTCTAAAATCAAAAGGACGATATCCTAACAAAAAGGAAAGAACTCTAGTTGCAAGGTGCTGTTTCCTAAATCCTATATTCTAAGTGGACTCTTGCCGAAAGAATACTGCTCTTTTAAGTAGATTGTATCAGTTTGAAATCTACTGGATATTATTTTTCTCAATCAAGAGGAATATTATAGAAATTCAACCTGAGAATGTTTTCTTATGATACAAAAGACGCGACAAGCAAGGTTTGTATAACAGACAAAAGATAAAGTTCCTGTATAATTCTAAGAATATTACGCTTAGAATATATTCCTTTTAGTTTTTTAGAGAAATCTTCTTGAGGCTAAAGGATTCGCATACTAAGGATGAGATTAAAGTTGGACGTTTGCGTGTAAATTATGATAGCTATGTATGAGGTATCATCTATGTGAACAATGTATAATCTATGTTGCTTGAAGAACGTATGACTTGTTAAAAAATAATTTAAAAAATTTATATTCTTATTTAATTTTTAGAATTTTGATGTAAATTTAAGGATTTTGTTTTCTCTAAAGAAGCTTGGGTCCTCAGAATTCTCTCTCTTTCACTCTCTCTCTCTTTCTCTCTCTTTCTTTCTAATGATATCATTAGTCCTTTTTCTGTATATTTAATATAATTTACAATATTTGCATAGTTTACATTGTCTACATGAATGAATGAAAAGAATGAAAGTATATATATCACATAAAAATTACGTAAACAATCCAGGTAATTTTGAAATCTGCAGCACAACCCTGGTATTATATTTTTCGGGCGCTAAGGATATTTCAAATGAATTTTCTAAAGTAAGGTAACGATCCTACTTATGGGTCTTAATTATGGATCAGTTCAAGTTAGAGTAACTATCAATCATTCATATAAATTTGTCGAATTGTCGAACATTAAGACGATCTGTTGATATTAATATAAGCAATTAGCATTTTTAAAATAAAATCACTAGACTTGAAATCAGTTGATTCTAAATTATAAAAATATAATTGCAAACATTTTTTTGTGCGTAAATCCCAATTATATGTCGGCAAATATTACGTACCCGTATGATGATTTATGAGATAACTAATTTTATATTAATAATGTCTATGTTCGCATTGTTTGTGAATATTCTATTAGCAGTATAATAAATCTAAATCTTACAATATAATTGCAAAAGAAGTAAAGAGTATAGAAAGAATTGTTCTGTGTTTTCACTATAATATGTATACTTTCTTAATATAATCATCGATAATCCGAAATTGGGACTGAGTCGCAAATTTGCCGAAAATGCAGCCCTGACACCGCGAAACCAAAACACACCGTCGCCTCACGACTCCGGAGTGTCCGCGGCGGCGACCCGGAGCCCGCCGATCGCCGCTGGTGGGGGTCGACGCGCGCGGCCATGTGCTCGCGCGTAGACGCTCGATCGGCAATCAGTCGACGCCGCGCGCTCGCATCGGGCACACACTTTGTCGGGGGTTTCTCTTCGCGCCCCGCAGTACGAACGTGCGTAACGACGA
This sequence comes from Odontomachus brunneus, assembly GCF_010583005.1. Lineage (NCBI taxonomy): Eukaryota > Metazoa > Arthropoda > Insecta > Hymenoptera > Formicidae > Odontomachus > Odontomachus brunneus. Next base: position 988,201 of record NW_022639478.1, read on the forward strand.
CGTACACACACGACACACAGTCAAGTCTCCTATCTTCCTTTTCCTCTTTCTCTTTCATCCTTTCTCTCTCTCTCTCTCTCTCTCTCTCTCTCTCTCTC
>NW_022639478.1:988340-989279 GCF_010583005.1 Odontomachus brunneus
CCCCCCCCCCCCTCTCTTTCCCTCTATACGCGCAGCGTATGGCTACGGTGTGACACGTGTGCTTCCCGCGCGCCTTTCGCGCAGCGAAATTACGCCTAACGCACTCTTGTTGACGCGCGCGCAATGACGCGTAACCAGTTCCTGCATCCTTCGCACGTGTGACGTGTCCCGTCGAGAGGGAAAGTCGTCGTGAGGAAAGGAGCGAGAATTTTCCGGGAGAAAGAGAGTACCCCCCACCCCCGAGCTCTCGGTAGCGGATAGCGCGTCTCGGAAAATGCCAAGGTGATCCTCTCTGTCCACCTCTTCTTCCTTCTTTTTCTTCTCGTGCTGCCGACGAAAGCCTCGAGGAAAACCGCGAGTCCGTGTTGGAACGTGCGTGTGACGGATCCTGGTTCGGCTCGTCGTTGTCCATCGCGCGCTCCCGTCGCGACCCTCTCGATCCGTCGTTGAACCCGTAACGAAGTCTCGCACGCTGGAGCGTGATCTTCGAGCGATCGACATCGTCACGTCTGCCGATCGCGGTTGAAAACCGCCAGGATGCATCACACAGCGCCGTGGTATCTGCCGTGGGGCCTGAAGCTGGTGCCGCTACCGATTCCGCCAGGACACCCAGCCTCGGGCATCCCGAATCCCGGTCTGCACCTGTTGGCGCCCTTGCCAGGAATTTACGCTCCGGAGCCGCGTAAGGTGAGCCCCTCGTCCTTCGCGCCAAGTGCCAGATTTTCTATATTATTGTTTACACCTCCACGAGATCGCGTTTTGTTTTTTTTCCATGTCACGCGCGTCAGATGTGTTATTTTGGGAGGGCGTGCACACGATGACGTTGAGTGGAAGTAACGATTGTCTCAACGCGTTCTCCGAAAAATCGAGTTGAACGGGTGTGATAAAAGTTGAAAATTGGTTTCCGGTTCTTCCCTCGCCCCCCCCCCCCCCCCCCCC
>NW_022639478.1:989360-998659 GCF_010583005.1 Odontomachus brunneus
GGGCGAAAGCCCCAAACTTCAAACGAGATACATCATGCCTCCCATTCAGCCCGCCAAGTTGTAATTTCGCTCGAGTCTCCGAGGTTTAAAGTTGGTTATCGCGAAGTAAGCATTCTCTCTCTTTCCTTCATTATCGCCGAACGAGTTGGCGCGAAGTGTTTCGCGCGAAGAGAATCCGCTCTCGTCGGCGTGCGGTGTCGCCAGTCATCGCGATCGCGAAGTTGTTTCCCCGGAAAACTGAAACCGCCGTGGTTCCTTCTTCCGAACCACCCACCCGCGTCATTTGGCCGCATCAATGAAGCTCACTTTCCTCTTCGCTGCGGTTTATTTATATCCGGTGATATCGCGCGAACGTGCGAGACGTGTATCGTACTCGTCGTCGAGTAGATCGTTCAGGAGCGCTACGACGGTTGATTACGAGAACGGGTTACAGCCAATTGCATCGAATGTTACACGCGGTGACGTGAGCGGTGAAACGATGAGCCGTGTTCTCTCTCCTCTGTGAATCACTCTCCTCTGTTTTGCAATCGGGTTATTGTATTATCTCGTTGGATCAAGTGAGTCGGCTCCCTCAATTGACAGACTTTGCACGTGTTTTTTGTCGGAATTAAGGAATTTATTCATCAGGTATGTAATTTCAGAGCGCCCAAAGGCGTTCTTATCGATACCAATCTTCCAACTTTTATCACTCGTTCAACTCAATTTTCAGTGGCGCACCAAGAGAGTTGTTCATCAGTCCACTATTTATCGAACGGAATTACGCTTTTGTATCTTCTTCTTTCACTGCCTACATGATAATTTGAAACTAACTTAACGATTGCCGCGTTTCGATACAATGCTGCTCAAAACATAAGACACAGTAGTTTTTCTCGACCATTGCACGAAAATGGTATAGCGACCATTCTTCCTTCTATGCCGCGTTTCCTAATACGTAACATTTGTAACGGTCAACTTTTGCTACTTGGATGGTATCTTTTTACAAAGTCACACTGGGATAATGGTCATCTGTATTGTTTCTGCCACAAGATTATGTGACAAAATTGCGATACCCAGTATTAAATTTCTCACGAGCGGTGCAGACGAATCGCGCGTGAAACTTCAGCTGTGTGTTTTGCCGCGATGAATGTTGCATTAAATTTAAGCGTCTTGCTTCAAGCGAATAGACTCCTTAAATATTCTGCGCGTCCGGCCGTTTAATCTAACGAATTGCATTGGTTATTGTTATCGTTACGTTTCACCTGCGCATTATTATTATATATACGCTGATTATCACTTGTCGCGATAATTTGCTCAGTCAGAATGGTTTTATCGCGACATCCACGTTAGTGTGCCGATCTATAACTTTTAATAATAGTATTATTGTTGCGAATCGTCGCGTTACGCAGCTATTATGTTATATGCGCGACGAGACGTTGCGTTGTGATGCAAAAAAGTTCAAAAGAGGCCTTGCTGCGGGTCGAGAGCGGTTTGGATGGGAAAGGTTGAGTGTTGCGAGATCCGACAAAGGGTATCTCGGAACAGCTCACCGAAATTAGACGCGGCGCAGTGCGCAGACGTTTCATATATTATTACAATTGTTAACAACGCGCAGCGACGTAGCGGGTCCTCCTATTTATAAGTAATGAGATCTGTCCGTGTGCCAAATTCGATCCAGTTATCTGGCCCGCCTGTCTCCTCAGGCGTGCTTCTATTCTAGGTAAAATCTAAATAGTCGGCGCGTACGGGAGGCGAATGCATCGAAAATAACCCGCGGAATACTCGTCCTCGCGTGTATTAGGGATAGCATGACAAGTATTCATATGCCGGCGCGCCGGGCCGCGCGCACGTCGTACGCGAACCAAGTCAGCAACCCTGGCCAACCCTGTGTCGGGTTGGATCTCTCCTCGGATTCGAATTCGCTCGAGCACCACGCGAAACGATGATGGCGTTTGCGAGCACGCTGAATATTTCACCCTCGCCTCCGTGAGTTACGGCCCGATACCGGGGAAGGCAAAAATTGCCGTGGCTGGTATGGGCGATAAGCGAGCGAGTTAATTCGCGCGCGATTCTGTGACAAATGAAGATACATCCCCTCGTACTTTCACAATTTTTCTTTTTTCTACTCGTGTGTTTCATCATGGGACTTGTGTATACATAGATTGAGAGTTTCCACACGAGAGGCTGCGGAGACCTGACCAGAAAAGGATGTCCCGTTGGTGCAGGTATTCGATCTTCGTCCGCTTTGACTCGTATTGGACATTTCGTCTAACTTTCTCCAATAGAAGTTAAGCTGGACAAAGATGGGATATAGTAGAATATGGCTATCCTTCAATCTTGTCTTCGCTCTTCTCATGAGAAGATAGAGTCTATGTAATGATAGGTGGGATAGGTGTAGAGTACATATATAGATTAGGTCAAACTCTAAGAAGGAATGATAGCGCGCTGTGTGCGGTGCATGACGTAATGTGTTAGGTAAAATCGAACAAAAAAATCCTCTATCATTTTGCAAATAATCACGGGGTTTTTTGAGTTATTATTTGAAGAAGTTTGACGATTTATCGCGCGCGCCATCATTCGTCAATCTTCTCTAATCGATAACCAAAAAATTGCTTATTTGCGAAATGGCAGAAAACATTTTTCTTCATTTTTTTTTTATCCAATGTACATGTATACACGATGCGTACTGAGAAAAGAAAATGGCTAATCTCATTGAGATTATAATCATTTTACGATGTTAATAATATTTTTTTGCGATTCTAATAAAAATGAATAGTAGCAACATGTATGCGTAGTAAAAAATAAAATGTTAATTTTAACATTTTTTACATGTCTCAGAAAGTCTACTCTAAATTTTGTGTAAAAATAACTCATTCGTGTTACTTATTGATGAATTACGAATGTTAATTAATTGATACTCACCTATTTTTTTTCTTACATTCATGTTTATTATTTTGACTTTAAACTCAGTTTTGTACAAATAACATAAAGAATAGTAAAAAAAAACATAAAAATAGTAAAAAAAAAATACACGGAGGAGTAGTTAAAATAACTTATGAGGAATGTCGATAGGACATTTTTGTTCACATTTTCGTCAATGTGAATGCGATATAAAGGTGAACACGTTATAACTTATTTTTCATGTTACATTAATATGATTTTAATTATTTTAAGTTAACTTATTCGTGATAGAATTTTCCTTTAATAAATTTAATTATTCTATATGTCAAAATTTACACACTGTAAAAATTGATGTGTTAAATTTAACATTTTATGTGTCCCGAATCATCCACTCTCATTTATGTATAAATTTAACACAAAACAAATGTAGTAAAAAGTAACACGCATAATATGTAAAAAATCAACACAAGAATTTAACACTTGAATACCGTCAGGAATTAGTTTGTTTTAAATTGACATATATATAATGTTAAATTAACTAAAATAAAACGTTACTTTAGAGAAGTATTAATCTATGGTTTTGATGAAATGAAAATGTTAAATTGATAAAATCTATATCTGACATATTAAATATATCAATTTAACACAACCTGTGGTTCCTAATGGTATTCAAATGTTAAATTCTTGTGTTAATTTTTTCCATATTATGCGTGTTACTTATTAACACATTTGGTTTGTGTTAAATTTACACATAAATGAGAGTGGATGATTTGGAACACATGAAATGTGTTAAATTTAACACATCAGTTTTTACACTGCAGTGATTTGAACACTTGTTTTTTAATTTTTAAGTTAATATTGAAGTGACTTTAAGAAATGTCATTTTTTCTTTAAATAATTTTATATGAACGTTAGATTAGCGTTAGATAAAATCAAAATAATATTCCATTTTTAAGTGATATACAAAAAAACGTTAAGTTATAAGGTGACATTAATATAACATATTAGAACATTATGAAAATAATGACATATAGATAATATGTTAATTTTACATTGAAATAACATTAAATAACATATGAAAATTTCAACATTTGTACGCTAGATTTCTAATTGTGTATTAAGTTATTATCGTTGATGTTGTAGTATCACTAGAAAAACTACTCTCCTTTAACTATAATTCTTTTACTCTGTGATTATAGCCAAAAAGATCAGGCACTTGATTCTCAGTGCGGGGCACTGAGATTCTCAGTATCGCGCTTATCGTCATATTCTGTACCGCATAGCACGCGATCACATTCAATCTTCTTGAACTAATAGCTGAAAATTTCATGTACTTGTTTGCTGAAAATGGCGGAAGAATTTTGTGCTCAGTTTGATCTAATCTACACACACATACACACACACACACACACACACACACACACACACACGCGAGCATTTTCCCACTTACCATCTCTATGTGTTCAACTGACAATCTGGGACGCTTGAACTGTCTTTGCTAACCCGATCAGATCAGTTCTCGTAATGAGAGGCTCTCGCGAAACTTTTTCCGCGACCAGGTCGCTCGACCTGCAACTTGAAGCCGCGCGTTTCATTAAACTCGATATAAGCCCGCACGTAAATCTCTTGCCGCGTGTTCGCGCACAACTTTCGGCGCAATGGAGCCTCGTAATGCTCTCGCATTTAAAACGTGCTTTATTAGTAGGTTAAATCGATCTCGAGCCGAGGGCGGCGCGGCAACTTTTCTCCGACATGCTCGGGAATCGACCGTTGCTCGACAAACTTGACCTTACTCCAAGTTGCAAGACGGTATTTTCCGCAATCCCGGCGTAAGAAAAATTTAATCTTTTAGCTGGGCGCGCGCGCGCTACGCTGCTTGTGGCTCATAGCGCGAACTTGAACGAAGACATTTTGCGAGAAAGAGCTCGTCGTGACATCCGCGTGTCGCCCTCGTAGTGAGCCGTAATGAAATTAGCGGGGGCAAAGGTTCCCCCTCGCGCTTTCTCATTTCACCTCCTCTCAGGCCTTCCTCTGAGATCTCCCTCTCAGGTAAACCGCCGGGGAACTGGTAGCGTTACGCCGCCGCTGAAAATTCGTATCGCGGGCAAGTACCGTCGTCGGAGCGGCGGATATGCTCCAACGACACGGTAAACGGTTCCCGAGTGCATACCTATAATTTGACGAGCACTTCGCCGTCACTTTGCCGCGCTCGCATTTGCGGAGGCGCTCCCCCCGCTCGGCGCGACATTACCGTAATTCGTGAAATATAAAGTCCCCGGGACACAAGGGAAGAACGTCACGAGGCGATGCGCAGCGACCTTGCCAGACTACGAACGTCGACGGCCGATTTGTGTCGAGCTTGCTCACGCGGACACTTGTGTCGCAGGCAAATTTAGAGAAAGAAAAAAAAAAAAGAAGAATCTTCTCGTTACGGGAAGAATCGCAGGGATCGGTGAGCCTTCATCGGCTACACCTCCGTGCTATTCGCGTGAGCTGGCGTAAACCTATCGATCCAGGTGTGTTTCTGCCTTTCGGGACATGTAGATCGCGAATAAAGGCTGCAGCCGAAACGGTCGCCAGACGTGTCGTTACGCGAGAGATATACGCTCGCGTGCACCACGGATGCCAGTTGCATGCATGCATGTACGCGCGAAATCGAGGACTGTACACACGACACTTTACGAGCAAACAGGTGCGCCGCGCGCCTTCGACGGTCCGGCGACTCGTTCTACTCGCCGTGGAAATCTACGCTCGATCGACCACGTTAATTTGACCCTTCGGAGCGAAACGAATTTTCCAGCGATTTTTTTGGGGAGAAAGTACACGAAGAGAATATTTATAGTGAAAAGTTACAATACAATTTTGGTACTTCGGGAATAGACTGGCACTATGATGAAAATTATAAGATATAATAAAAGTGAATATATAGTAAAAATTACAACAAATAGTTATCATCATTTATGGTCATTTTTACTATTATAATAATTTTATTATAATTTTCGTACCAGTCTGTCGAAATTTTGATTTTCTATTTTCAGCTTCACTGTTCCATTCAGTATCTATTTTAACACTAAAGAAAGTGAAATTTCGAACATCATCAAAATTTAAGTAGGAGTACATCGTATCATTCGAATTAAACTTGCTAATTTAGCTTCTACTGCGTTGTAGAATTCAAGGTTTAACATAGAGTCAAAATTTCGACTCGGGGTTTTATTAAAACTGCATTGTAATTTTTACTACAATATTCTCTCCTTGTGTGTAGGGACATAAATATATATGTATATATATATATATATATATAAAAGTGTTATCAAACTGTCGATATTTTCCATTTCTACCGAGCGTCGTCTCGATGTACTTTCGCTCGGCGTCCGCTGAAAATATATCGATAATCCCGTCTCCGCGCATTCTCTCCTTCCTTTCTTGTTTTATTAGATTTTATTTCATAATCAATTTTCGATGCGTCCGATGATCGATGCGTTGCCTTCACGTTCGTATGCGTCTGTCGTTCCGAAGATATATCAGTCATGAGAACTCGACAGCGGTCGATCATCGTGTTAATGATTTTTAGGGATGGATCGCGCCGATAACTATGATGCGTGTATTTGCTCCCCGTCGATCGAATCTCGCAGGACGTTTATTTATTTGTGACCGGCTGATAGCCGAGATAACGTCGAATTCGGGGATTTACGCGTACGCGTTAACTTGACAGATCTTCGATAAATCACGGCGAATGAATATGTGCGACATTTTCGCATGTTCGTTTATCCGCGATTTGTTTATACGCGGCAATTATGCGAGCAATAATACGACGTGTTTGACATTTAAATATTTTGCAGCAAAATAACAGGTGTCACATCATTGTTCCCGCTGAAAGCGCGATTATCCCATCGGAGGAGACTTACGTAAACGTCCATTAGTTTTCTATACAGACCGTCCGGACGGTGCGCACGCTAAACGTGAGCCTTCTGTTCTCGGAAGAAGTTGGAATCAAGTTTCTCCGAGCGAAGTTTTAATTCGAAGTCGTTTTCATAAGTTTTCCATTTTCAACGCTGGACATCTCTGCTATTAATAAGTCGCGAATTAAAGTTTCCTCAAAGATCGATGTTAAATGTTAAAAACGCTCATACCCGACGTCCGTTCGTCGTTGGAGACGCGCGCGAGAGAGAGAAGGAAAGAGAGAGAGAGAGAGAGAGAGAGTCTCTCTTTATAATTCCTGAAACTCAAACAACTCGACTCAATCAAGCTTTCTCCTTCTCTCAATTAAATCCGCGCCGAGATCAGTCCGGTACGGCGAGTCCGTCCACGGGACGGTTTTCTGCGAGGTGTACATTACAGCCCCGCTAATTCCACGGGTCGTGCAGCCGGCTGTTGAATACCGACGCGAATTGGCTTGCACTTACGCGAGAATGATCCAATCCACACAAAGTAGACGTTTCGAGATAAATGAAGGTGAAAATGAATGATTTAAATATACAATACTGCGGTTTTCCGCAGAATCGTTTGAGAAGTCAAGTTTGAGTGATCAATGTTCCTCTCCACAAGGATATTCATTGACAGACTTGAGTTAAAAAAAATTGACTAAAAGGACGTAATTAGTAAAAAAATAAAAACTGTTCTTCAATTAATTTTAGGCATCCCAAGACTTGGGGTCTTTCTATTTTATATAGAAAGACCTATTGGTAAAACAGACATCATACAGGCTTATATGAATAGTCGTTACTTGAAAAATAGTCGTTACTTGAAACTTGTTCTACGTGAAATACTCAAATCTGAATTTAGAGTTGGTTGACAGTTTTTTATTCGTATTGTATATGTGACATTACATTTGCAATTGTAATTTAGCTGAAAAACTCTGGGTTAACTTTAAAGTCTGTATTAATAGTCATTACTTGAAATTTGTCCCATGTGAGATACTCAGATGTAAATTTAGAGTTATATTTGTAGAGTTTTTTCTTTGAATTACACAATATATATACATACAACGTTATATTCCCAATCGCGATTTAACCAGAATATTCACATCTAACTCTAAATTAAAATCTAAGTATCTCACCTGAGACAAGCAAGATTTTAATTTAGCGTTAGACCTGAGTCGTTCTCAGACCTGAATCGCCATTGCAAATGTAATGTTATATGTATTATATATAATCCGAATAAAAAACTCTCATCTAACTCTGAATTTAAGTTTGAGTATTTCACGTAGGGCAAATAACGACTATTAATTTCAAGTAACGACTATTAATACGAGCCTAAATTAAAGTCTTACCTGAAGCAAGTTTCAAGTAACGACTATTAATACTGACCATAATTTTGTGGGCTGGGTCATTCTTACGTAACTATGGCCAATTCTCGCAGCGAACTTCATCGCGCGGCGAACTCCACCAATTGGATCCTCAGTCGTGTTAAACGACGAGTCCGCAACGCGGCCGTATGCTCGCGCGGCGTGACGGCATATTCGCGCCATTAATTCGCAATCTATTTATTTACCACGATCGAGCGCTCGTAACATGGCGTTTGATCTTCGCGCCTATATGCATGACAATACCGTCGCACACGTTCGCTCGTTCCTTCTCGCTTCTCGTTCTCGCTCGTTCTCGCGATAAATGCGCTGCTGCGCGTCTGTGCGGGCCTGCGGTTATTCCGGGCGCTCAATTATCTCCGCACAATGACTCGATCGCGAGCGGAGCGTCGCGACGGAGCTCTGTTTCGCGTTTTGGAATTCGGACCGGCTAAATTTAATTTACAGCGAGATTGAGCAAAGTTCCGCGACGAGAGAGAAGGATCCACCGTAGTTTAACAACTCCTTCTATGTGCCTCTCGTGTAAGCCAGATATGCACACACGTTAGCGTGGCGTCTTTCACACACAGAAGAGTATCATCCCACTGCTGAGAGAAAAGCGATTACTCAATTTATTTTTCTCCATTCAAGATGGTTATCTTCGACAAAGAATGTTTTCTTGATGATATATAGTCTTGAGATATATTCATTACACAAATCATACATCACATGTGTTCAGAATTTATTCTCCTTGCAACAACATGATGAAACTTTTTCGAAGAAAAAAGAAAGCATTAGTCTGGTTTTGTGCAGTGAGTAAGCCGTATTTTTGTCTTGATATTCTTGATTGAAATGCTAATCTTGCCAGGATTCAGAATTTCTATTTGGAATAAATTTTATGACGAAAACTTGTGATAGATACGCGGATATATAAACTCGCGAAATACTTGAAACAAGTTCCTCGAATACAGTATATATTTTTCTGCGTGCGTGAGACTTTTGCGTGAGATATGCGAGAGGAATTTTTGATATCCCAAATGGTCTCGCGGATAGCTGCCATATTTTTCGTGATGTCGAACGGGGGAGGAGAATGGACATGAAATGGAAGGAAAATGGCGAGAGAGAAAGAGAGAGAGAGAGA
>NW_022639478.1:1000853-1006040 GCF_010583005.1 Odontomachus brunneus
AGAGAGAGAGAGAGAGAGAGAGAGAGAGAGAGAGAGAGAGAGAGAGAGAGATAGAGCACGAGCTAGAGGCCTTACGTAATATATAGACCTCTGCGTCGTTGACGGATGACAGGAGCGTCTTCTCGGCTGCCAGAACAACCGAGGCTAGATCTCTGTGTACGTGTATTTATATAGCGAGAAGAGTATGACGGCCTCGTTCGACGAAGCGGCTCTAGCGCGTCGGAATTAAAGACGGCGGCGTAATATCGACGTCCCCTCGGAGTTGTCGATGAACATGTGAAAAATATCGATCTTGGTTGTCTCTGTTCTTCTTGGGTCACGGCCGTAGTGGTGGAATTAATCGATGAAGCTTCTTTTCAACTGAAATGATCGGTAAACCGATCAGTCATCGTGCAAAGAATCACAAATAATTTCATCGATCGATGAAATTTCATTGTCAATCAGTTATCGATTATTAGTATTTTTATATGACGTTTGATTAATTTTGATTCGCCGATTATTTTGGTCGAAGTAAACTCTTGTCTATTAATGTCTAAAAGTTAACAACAAGGTAAAATAGCAAGGTAAAAATAACTAAGCTGCTTAAAAGGTACTCACTTTTCTCTCCGTTGTGTGAGGTTTTTACGTTCCGCCGTTTTCCTTGAGAAATATGGCGCTTTGCACACGTGAAACATCGCGACGGCTTCCGTCGTAAGACAAGAAATATCGATATTCGTACTTGTCGATAATTACTTATTGCTGGTCGAGGTGCTTTCCCGTCGCCGTGGAAATCCTCGTTCTCACGAGCGAGCGAGCGAGCGGATTCTCCGGGATAGGAAGATGGATCGTCATGTGTGCGGGTCGAACGGCGGCACCGCGAGAACCGGTGAAAGTGCACGATGTTGTAATACATACAGCGCGCGATCCGTTGTAACGTCCGCACACGTGCGCGCATCAGATCGCGCGCTCTCCTCTTCTCCACGCGATCGCTAATGATGTCGTTTTTGTCGCGTCCGTGCCGAGGTTGACGGCACCGTCTTGTGGCGTCAGAGTGTATCAATCACTCTTATCGCGTCCTCGTATGATTGATACACCGGGGAAATCGTAATACACGAGGGACGAGTGACATGGGTAAATCGACAGGTGTTGAGCGTGTCGCCACCCGACGAGAAGGAGCAATAAGACCGTGTGCAAATCTTTTTTCCTTCCTTCCTTGCAAGTATTGCTGACGGTGATTGATATTCGTGCGTTATCGTTTTCCTTACTTAGATTGACATTTCTTCCTAAAATACAATCGGTGTGTGTATTCCTCGCTGAAATATGCTTATAACTGCATTGCGTTTCAGTCATGGACGGAAGAAAAGGCAATCAGAAAAATAGTAAGATATAGCATAGTCTTTCTTTCTTGTTTCAAGAATCAATTCTTGGTTGCGCTGATCTACCGCCGATTCGTTGCCTTAAAAATGACAGAAAATTTATGAAGCCGATACAAATTGGTCATAATAGCAATTCTTTTTTTTTTTAGTACTGTAAAGAGATATTTTGTGTGTGTGTGTGTTGAAACCGAAACGTGTAGAAATTTTTGTGTTGAATTCTTAACTCACCTGTGTGTGTTGATTTAACATATTGTCGTTGTGTTATTCTGGCCAGTCTGCGCGCGTTGAGAGTTCGTATTCACCATTCCGAGTGCTACAATAACACAATTTATATGTAAATGTATATTCTTGGTGATATATTTTACATGTAAAGTGTACAGATAAGTAGTATCATTTGCATACATATTTGCCTTATGTTGAATCAGCACAAGAATCAGAGTGAATAAATTGAGATCTGTGAAGTGTGTTAAATTTAACAAGAAATTTAATGCGGTATTCAGCACTGCGGTTAGTAAAATCTCGTTGAAAGTATTAATTAATAGCAGCGGCTATTCCCACTATTATTGACACGCTTTGCGAACGCAGACAGTGTCATCGCACGCGAACACGTGCTGCACACACACACACTGAGAGAAAACAATATTTAAGAAATAAAACATCTATTCGCAGTGAGGGTACTAATAACTCATCTATGTATACTAATGTAAGATATATTTCAAATAAGAAAATATACATTTTCTTAAAACCTCAATTTTTCATGAAAGTTATTGTTTATTCTATTGGAAGAGAATTGAGATTCAAGTAAGTATGTTATTAGTACTCACCGAAAAAAAATTTTTTATTTTTTAGACATTTTTTCTCTCAGTGTGAAAGCCGTTGATTTCGTCGGCACACAAATACAGAAAGTTAGATTCGATATGTATCGAGAACTTGTGTGTCACAGATCTAGCGGTGAAATCTTATCCGCATTGGTCAAAATCAGGGAAAGATAAGGCGGAAGTGTCTTCGTTGAGAATCAGTGGATATTCACTGATGGTAGGTGAAATGGTCCTTTTTCTGATTCAAACAAAAATTTTATTGATTCACCTGAACGGAGTCGGAGAAATTGGCGAATCGCAACGGATTCGTGGCGTCGATTTTCGCGCTTGTCAGACTCGGCGGAATTTCCGTCCATCTTCTTTCGCGAAAATCGCTCGCAGCTCGATTACACAACTCGAGGGGCAAACGGGGTGTACTGCAAGCGACGCACGTGCTCGCCCGCGAGACACACGGATGCTGCGAACCTGCACGTATTTCGGTCCCTAAGCGTGCGCCATTCGACAGTCTGTGGATGGCGAGTAGTCGGCTTCCCGGTTGCCTTTGCCATTTCATCGAGACAGCACTAAGACACTCTCATCTATCCTATCGCTGTTGAGATTCCGCGAACTTCGATTTAGTGACGATGTGCACCCGCTGCAGCGGAAGACCTAGAAGTCCATCAACGAGAAGTTTATAACTCTCTCTCCTCCTCCTCCTCCTTTCTCTTGCTTTCTCTTCTCCTCTCTCTCTCTCTCTCTCTCTCTCTCTCTCTCTCTCTTTCCACTTTGTCTCGCAGTTTCCGCTGACTGGCGATACGAGTTGGCGGCGAGATACACGCCTTGTAAATAATAAATTCCTCCTTATTGCTTGAGTAATAACTGTCGTATATCAATTAACACTAATAGTGCGCCCTGCGCGAGCAATTGAGTACGCGATGGTAAGAGATTTCTATTACGTAAGAAGACGACGATTGACGGTTGGCTTGTAATCAATCGTGCGCCTTAAATGTCATCTATTCCGACTGGGTTTTATGAGGAAAGGTGCTTTCGGTTTATAAATCTTATCGAGTCCCTGTTGCGAGAGAAGGTATTCGCAGCACTACGAAATTAAGTAATCTATCTTTGTCGATTCCGCATTCGAAAGCATCGGCTAATTCCGTCCTCCGCGTACAGCTCTACGTTCCCGAGTATCTCGACACAGGATATCGATATCTTGGCGACCTTCGCTGTTAGCGCATGACGAGAGCGAAAAATTAGAATAGACACGTATAAAATATCGCTGACAATTCGAGCTGGAATCCGAAGAATGGCCGGGAACGATAAACCGTAAATCCGTCAAAAATGGTCAAGGGCCGTTTCGCTTTCTTGGTGCCGTGGGTAATTACGTAATGGTTCCCTTTTCGAAAGAAGGAACATATCCGTAACGATGGACGTAAAAGAGCGCGCATTTCTGTATCTCGCACTTTTTCCGTTTGCGATCTCTCGACCGTGACTGTCTTTCCCTAAAAAAAGTAAATAAAAAATAAAATAAAATAAGAAACACAAAGATGTGCTTTTTGTCTCGGTAATAATACATACTTTGACGATTTATAAGGTCTCATACATGGTAGATATGTATGTATATATAAGATATGATATAAAGTATATATATTAATAAGAGCTCTGACGGAAGCAAGCGAAAGCTCCTTACTCCAAACAGAGGCATAAACTCGAAGCGAGATTCGCCTTAAGGGCGCGCAAATCTTGAAAGTCAGCTCAGAGAGCGTGCATGGATATACGCGCGTCTCTCTGCAACACGGCTACACTGCCATTAACTAAATGAAATTTCAGATATATTATACGTGTATATACTCTACATGCTGGGCTATATTGGCTGACTACTCTCCGGCGCAGCCTCGCGCTACCCCGGAATATTATATAGTACATATGCGCTGCATTAAGTGCATCGTAACGGATATGGATGAAGCAATAATTGAAATTCCGTCGGATAAGTTTGTAGTAGGCGCGTTCAATTATGTGTCGGCGCGGGGCGACGGGATTAAGTGACAAGAGTTTACAAGAGCCCACAAAGCCGCGCAGGACTTTCACCATGGAGTCACGACAAAGTGCTTCGCCGCATTCTTGTCGCGGCGATGGGATATCATTACGTGATGATTAGATGACGCGCGATAATAACGCTAATGGAGAATTCGGATCAGGAAAAGTCCGAATGCACAGACTTTCTCGGCAAATTACAACCTGGCGCTCCTAATTAGCGTAAAATTCCTGGGTATAGCCGGCGGAATTTTCCGTTTACTCTACTTTCATCTGTCGTGCTCGCGGCTCTGGCCTCTCGTTAGCTCACGTTAACAGATGATTATAAATTCACTCGCAAAGTACTCGATATATCTCGCGTTTCGTATTCTCCTTTTCTCTTTCTCTCTCCCTCTTTTGTCCGAGTGCAACGATCTTTCGCTCGTTTGTGTTCACGTTGTATATTTTCGCGAATGTCGTCGAGCCTCGCTTCATACACGGTATATACACGGACATGTGTGTACCTATTCGTACGTACACGTAGCTATGTACTCACGTCGCTCAAACGTCGCGTCTTGCAGGCGCTGTCAAACGACGACACAGAGGGGAGGAGAGGCTGCAGCTCTCGTCGTGCAGCCAGCATCATCCCTCCTTGACGGCTGGGCGGCCCTTTCGAATTGCCGGTTTATAAACCTATTTCTCTCCTGGCGGCGCCTTTCGCGCACGTGTCTGCTCATTTTCGTACACGGCACGCGGCGCGCAAAGAGTGACGCGCGCGCCGCGTTTCGCCAAGTTCGCGCGGATCGACTTGTGTGTCGCGTGCGCCTTTCTCACCTTTTTGACTCGCGCGGCAGCCTTGCTTTGATCAAATATTTACGCGGGCCGTCTCGCCGCGTTAACCTCCTCACACTCTGCTGGCGAATCCGCTTTTCCTTTCTCTCTTCTATGTTTGTTCTTATTTACCGGCATTCCACGCACGCAGAGAGAGAGAGAGAGAGAGAGAGAGAGAGAGAGAGAGAGAG
>NW_022639478.1:1006073-1020017 GCF_010583005.1 Odontomachus brunneus
AGAGAGAGAGAGAGAGAGAGAGAGAGAGAGTGTGAGAGAGATAGAGAGAGAAAGTAAGGAGGAAGCATGTCATACGATTATATTCACCAGTCTCTTTCGGTTACGAGCAAGTTCCGCATTGTGTAGGATGTCTAATTGATGATCACGATGTGTATAATGTGAAGGTTAATAACCACGAGATGACGATGATTGCGACTACAACGGTGGAAGAGCGAGACCCAAATTGAGAGAAATCGCGAGAGCCTTTTTGCACGAAAACAACGCATTACAACCGGATGCGTTACCTCTAGGAACGTTCTTTTTGTTGTTGATGATAACGACGATGATGATTATTACAGTACGTCGATGAAAAAAGAAGTGAAAGAAAAAAAGGGTGCTTCTGTGCGACGGAAGAAGAGCTCCGGGCACGCGTGGAAGGAAAATTCGAAATTCGAAACCCGTCTTTTCCCCCGCCCCCGTACCACGTACGCGATTCCATCGATTCCATCTCGCGTACGTGGGCAGTGTTCGATGACAATTCGAAACTGATATAGCTGTTGGAATCAAGTTTGTTCTTTTCTGGACGACCAATTGGCCGTTCGATTCATTATCTTCCCCTAGCTATATGCAGTGACGGCGAGCGACTAATATTGCCGAGCGAGAATGAGAGAACGAGAGAGCGCGAGAGTGAGAAAGAGCGCGAGGGAGAGAGAGAGAGAGAGAGAGAGAGAGAGAGAGAGAGAGAGAGAGAGAGATCGGATGGAACGTGCTGCGCTCGCGATATTTGCGATATAAATCATAAAAATAATTACGTCACGTCTCTCTCCTCTCGCTCGCGCGCGCGCACGCGCACGGACAAGTCGATGCGAGAAGTTAATCCGACGTCACGCGAGCGGAACATCGGCACGGTGCGAAATTCCGGGGAAACGCCGCGGGGGAGACTATCGATTTTTCCGTCCTCCCTCGCATTAACCATTTATAAACCGCCGTAATGTGAGTCTTGCTGCGAGGCCTTCTTAATATCCGCGTGTCACACGAAATGCTCCATCAATGACTCGTGTCGGCCGCTTTCGGGGTATCAGCCGGAATTAAACTCTCGACGGGCGTTTCGAGCGGTGAATACGACTCGCGCGCGCGAACGAGGTACCCTGGACGAATATATCGCGCCGTTTGTTCGGACATACGAGAAATATTTATGCTGACGCGGTAACTGCGCGGTCGGCGGTTGTCAGTCATCGGTTTCAGCGTCCGAATCGCGTCTTCCGTCTGCTTGGCGAGATGGCGAAACGTACACGGGTAGGAGAATTATTATGGTTGTTGCAACCACACATTTTCTATGAGTCGAAATTTTGATTGTTAAGCCTTGAATTTTACAACGCAATAGGAGCTCAGTTAGCAAAGTAAGTTTAATTCTAATGATACAAATTATTCCTATTTTGACTCTGATGATGTCCGAAATTTTCCTTTTCACTTTCTTTGGCGTCAAAATTGAATAGAATAATGAGGCTGAAAGTAGGATCAAAATTTCGACTCGATTAAGTTAAATCAAAAGAGGTTGGTATAGGTTTCAGTGTACCGTTTGGCACGCATTGATATTTTTTCACGGCGAACATATTTAGCTGAGTGATATCCTTAGTGTTTTCTCCATGCAGCAATTTTCTCGCAAATCGCGTCGACAGTTTTCGCTGAATTGTTTTCTCTATTCCTTTTTTTTTTGTAGCCGCAGGTCGCTTATTAGGCTTGACAAACTATGCCAAGTATTTGCGATATCGTGGTTATCTGTTTTTTCCTTTTATTTTTTTAACTTCATGTAGCGGTTAGCGCTGTGCGATAACATGCGGGAACTGCGCGCAGCATAATCAATATTGCTCGTTCTGCTTAAAAAGGTAAATTAGTTTCACGTCGTATAATTTGGAAATAATTGGAGAAGTTTTTTCCAATTTCCGCGGTTCTTGTTAACAGTAATTTCACACATATTTTCACTGTATAAAAAGAAAATAACTTGGAGGGAGGAATCTTGAGATAGAGTAATCAGTCGAAATTAACTTATACGATTTAGAAAATAAATCTCTTCTCTCTGAGTTCATATCAAATGACGCCGTGCCGCGACGCGAAGTATATATTTAATATATATATACACATACAGTTATATATATATATATATATATATATATATATATATATATATATAAAATACAGTTTCCGCGTGTTATCGCATAGCGCTAACCGTTATGCGAAGTAAAACAAAAAGAAAAGCAGATAACCACGATATCACAAAATATACACATATATTCTCAATTCAGTTATATGTATATATTATACAGGGTTTCGTTTCCTCAACTTTCGTGGGAACGTAGAATAGATTGAGGTGAACATAAAAATCCTATACTATTTTACAATAGTTGCAATAAATTTCGAAATATTAATTAAAGAAGATTGACGAATTATTACGCGTGATATGGTAGATGACCTCTAATGACGACATGTGCTGTCGTGTGCATTAAGTCAAACTGAACAAAATGGTTCTTTATCATTTTGCAAATAATGTAAATTTTTAGTTATTAATGAGAGAAAATTATTATATGAGATTGCGTGATAATATAATATAAATCTTCTTTAATGCATATCTAAAAATCTATGTGTTCATTTGCAAAATGATAGAGGACTTTTTTGTTCAGTTTGACCCAATCTATAAGTATACAACGACAGACGGTGCCACCGCGGCTCAACTAATATCTCGAGATTTATTGCGAATATCCCAAAACGCGACATACAGGACTTTTATGTTCCCCTCTAAATCCGTTCTACATTCCCACGAACATTGCGGAGACGAATCTGAGACACTTTGTATATAGAGTGTGCCAGGACAATCTTAGAAGCTGTCGTGGAAGGCCTAGTACGGATGAATATAAAAGTCCTATATCGTTTTGTAATATTCGCAACAATTATTGAGATATTAATTAAAGAAGATTTGAGAAAGATCACGTGAGATATAAAAGGTAAAACGTGAATTCACAGTGACAAAAGGTTTATTAGTTAATTAGCATCGGGAAATGCGTGTCTTACGAGAACGTAAGTGAAATCATCAAAGCAATGACAATTTTTCTCTTTTCATTAGCGAGTCGACAGCTACATCGCGCAGGATACTCTCATTTGTACCGTCTACTCGTGAATACTTGGGCCGTGCAGAGTCGAGCCAATTCCTGTCGTGCGAGTACATCAAATCGTGTCGGGATGTTGTACCTATTCGTCACGTGTCTGCAGAAATATGACGGCAGTCACGGAAGTCGCTCGTTTCTTTTCGACACCGTCGAGATCTGCCGTCGCGATCGGAACGCACTCGCCATTTCGCATTTACGTAATCGATATTTCTCGCGATACGTCCGTAAGTCTCGCGACCGACCGAGCGCGACGCGCACTCCGTCGAGCTCCGTCGCCACGAGAGAGAGAGATCATTAACATTATATACATCCCAACTATATTTAACGTGGTAATTAGCGCGAGACGGATGTGCCTCGCGCGAGTCGCTTCTCTCGCGCGGGACAAAACCTTTCCGCGATAATTGAACGATCACGGGCCATTTGCCGGGCGCGTCTCCGAGGCGGTATGTGAGCGTCGTCGCGCGACGTGGATTTACGCAACGGCACACAGCACAACAAATATTTTGGCACTGGCCGGTGGTCGGCGCTGCGTTTCGCAATTGCAGAATTCGTCGTCGTCGTCGTCGTCGTCGTCGTTGTCGCCGTCTCATCGCGCCTCGTGCCTCGGTTCGGCCAAATAGCGGCCAGGCCCCCGGGAAGCATTTCCAAATAATTAGTCGCGGGTCAAGGCTCGCGCGCGCGCGCGGTGCTACGGGCAACAAAACAGCGCCGGCTGTAACAAAACGAAAATAGGAGAGCTGAGCGGCCTCGAGCCGTCCAGCCAGTCGGCGCTACCGGGGAGACGAATTCGATTTTTCGTTCAGGTCGCGCGCACGCCGCATAGCGTTGGCCTATTTAAATTTCTTTAATTGATAGATGCCATGTGAATCGCGTGTGCCTGAGACGTGCCCTCTCTCGGCTCGGCTCGCCTTGCCATTTCGGCGGCCGGGTCGGTAGTGCAAGGGTACCGGCAATGCGTCGCGCGCGCTCCGGGGTTACCGCGCTCGCAAAAATTGATTTCTCCATGTATGTCGCAGGTGAGTCGTGTTTATATCCCGTAATAACACGCTCCACCTAACTAACTGGTAGCTCGCGAGAACTATTAGGCACAGTCAAATTCATTCTGCGAATTTAGTTTGTGTCAGTTCGGTCTCTCTCTCTCTCTCTCTCCCCCCCCCCCCTTTCCCCTTCCCTCTCTCTTTCTCTCCCTTCGTTTCACGCGTAAATAACGTCGTGTTGTATATCGTGGAGTTTGTCACTTTTTTTCATACGGACGAAAAAACGTGGCGACTCGCAATTTTTGATCGATGCGTTTCGACGAGTAACATTCGAAATGCATTCACGTTCTGTCATTGAGCTATTTCGAGAAAAAATTTCGCTGCTATGTGCAGAGAATATTGTCTTTTTTTTTCGTATAAATTCTTCTCAACTTTGACCCTTAAACGACAAGGTGGGGTCTGCAATACTCATTCGGCACATATGTTTCGATACAATTCTTTGAAATGTTGTAGTAATATCTGTTTGCGTCAAAGTCAGATTGTGACGAAATATTTTTATACAATAGAAAAATTTGTTCCTGTTAAATTGCTGATTATTTGTGCCAATGCAAATTCTTACAAGCAGAAGAAAAATAAATAAAAATATCACATCTTGTTTATGTCCTATAATTTCACTCTGTTGTTTGAGAGTTTTTATATGTTTTCCATATCTTTCTAGTAATGCGGGAAAATAGACAATAAAGTGAATTTCTAGTGAATTTTGCGAGAAATATAGTAAATTTTTTAATAGCACATTTTAGTTCCTGAAATATGAATTGCAGATATGAAATGAAAGGATAATTGATTGCTGACGAATGAATCTAATCTTCGGTTAGAAAATTTTACAAAAATTTTTGTTATAAAATTTTCTTCCTTTGTATATTAATCCTACCGATTCCGTTCAATTGGATGGATGCTATATAGATTATCGTCCCACTTTGATAAATGCTTATTTAATGCCATTTTTTCTCCATTTTCTTTCCATGTTGAATTGTCCTTGAAAAAATAGAATTCAGAATTATTTAATATTCGGTCAATTCAATATTATGTCTGCATTTCATCTGTATTCTTAATTTCAATAAGTGATATGTTAAAATGTTTATCTTATAACTGCAAATAAAATGTGTACGTATACTAAGAAAGAATATTAAATAATCTAATAAAGATTAATGGGCAAATATAATTAATGGATAAGTAAAAAAAATTTGTTTCTTCATGATCTATTATTTTCTTTTTCATTGGCGCTGGGGGAAATATACCCCAGTAGACTAATGTGCGTAAACTTTACAGCAACTTTAAATATACTAAATCATGAAATTCAGTAACTTTGAGTCCTTTATATCGCATTTATATTTATCACACAGAATGACGAAGCAGAAAAAATACGAAAAATATTATTACAAAATTTGCCCCAAACAATATGTCACGATAAATGTAATGAAAATAATATCTTATTGAATATAATTTTTAGTAAATTCGTTGCTACACTACTATAATAAAAAATTTACATTACTATAATGAAAAATTTACATACTGATGTAAATTTAGTAATTAATTTAATACATAATATATTTATTTCATAAATTGAAAGAATAATCAAGTTTCCATCATCGATCGTCTTACATAATAATAATATCTTACGTAATAATCATAAAAATCTATATTTATGTATCTGTGAAAATAAATGGATGCATCGCGTCCTGGCATCAGTGTTGAGCATCAATTGATAAACATTTTCTTTGATTAAAATAGTCTCGGCGAATAAACAATCAAAATTAATCAGTTATACATAAAATTACAGGCAATTACATCGATTGACAAAATTAATTATTAATCCAATTTTGATGTGATTGCTTGTACACTAATTAATGATTAATTTTATCAATCGATTAAATTATTATTAATTACATATATGACTATTGATTAATTTCGATTGTTGGTTTGCCGATTTAGTCACAGAAAATTTACGTCGATTAATACCCGACACTGCCTGGCGCGTTCTCCACCTGGGATTCCTGATCCAGCATTTTCCAGCTATTTCCAAAAGCTTCCAGAGAAGAGAATATCGTTGCTCCAAATACAATATTATAACACACGAAAAATTCGATCAGACTTGCTTCACGTTATATCATGAAAAACCGAATCCTCCGCCGTGGCGCGCATTTGCACAGCATGTAGTGTTAGTCGTGAGATTTTCACGGCTTCACCTTCTAGCTACGTATAAAATCTAATAACGTCAACGGGACAGCCGGTATCTCGATTTATGATATTTCTTCTTTAAATATCACGTCGCTTCGCGGTCGGGTCGTGTCATATCCGGTCGCAGCGAGTACGCCGTAATCCGGGATCCGCGGCGGCTTTTCGACGGACTTAGCGTTCGTGGGGGTGGCCTCGGCTAGGTTTTGCATGCGAGTAGAGCTCGCCGCACCTCGACGAGGAGATCGTATTATCCCTGTATCTGCCGTGATCTCCGCACCGCGGAAACTTTCGTGTTCTGTTCGAATTTTGGTCAGCCGGCCAAAGGGATAGAGAGAGAGAGAGAGAGAGAGAGAGAAAGAGAGAGAAAGAAAGGAGAAGAGAGAAAGAGAGAGACAGAAAGAGGTGTCAGGCACACGGGGGAAAACGCGGGTTCGTTAAAGCGCAGTTAGATGGGGGATTAAGGGCGTCCGAAGATATTCAGGCTACGATCGCAATCAGCTGATGTGCCGGCGGAGCGAGAGATGCGTGCCGATCCCGCTCGATTAGATCGCGTGTAAGCGTATCTCGTCGGCGAGAAATACCGCGCGCGAGTGCGAAATAAAAATTCGACTCAATGTACGCGGCATCTCTCTCTCGCGCGAAACCATCCCTAAAATATTCCGAGAGCTTTGCAACGATTCAGGTAGGAAGATTGATATTCGCCTAATTACCTCTCGCGATGTCTCTGCCAACTTTACACACAAAATTCAGCACATTTCTGCGCTCGCATATCATATGCATATATATTATGAAGAATGCAGGCATCTGCAAAAAAAAATTGTGAGTGATATTTGGGAGAATTTTTAGCCGCTTTCATTTATGAAAATATATGATGTTGCTGTTTTTACAGTAAAGGAAAAGAGTAACAATAAAAATCGCAATTTTAGTATATATTATACTTTAAATATCTAAAATTATGCATGCAAAGTTTCATTATAGTTGAGAAATAAAAGAGCATTGTCAGGAATAGCATAAAATAAATAGACTGTAAAATGTAATGTTTTAAAGTGAAAAAATGTGCTATTATTCAACTGTTACACTATACGTACATAAATCAGAAATATTAGCGTATCTCTAATTTCCGACTTTTTACTTTTTCGCGCGGGCAATGCATGTCCTCAAAGATTGCTCAGTTCATTCGTGTGTTTTTATGATTTTCTTTTGACTTTTACGTACCTTGATAAACGTACCTTTGATCCATCTCATCTACGCGGTCGCCAGGTTAGATGTCAAATTAGCGAGCATCTCGCTGCTGCCGAGAGTCTCAGTCGGGTTAATAGGCTGACTCGTCCTCCTGTAATTGCTTAGAGTTCAGGCCATCCGAGCTGGAGAAAGTGCGTTTGCTGAATACGGGAAAAAATCGGGCTCGGACATCATCCCGATGAATCGATTGCTCTTCCTCGTCGGCGAGTTAAGTTGAATCGCGCGCGCCAGGCATTTGCTCGTAATTACGGTGCCGATAATGATCGGCTCTTCGCTCCGAGATTCGCGCAATAATGAGTGCCGCTTAATCCTATCTTGGTGAAATTATCCCGGATCGCGCGTTCCGATTATCCGCCTCGTAGTTCCGAGAACGCCCGCGAGCAAAATATACTCCTTCAACGGCGTCGACTCCTCGCGAATTTCGGTTACACCATTCTGAATATTTAACGTTCTCCGCGATATACCGTGTAGTATATGCGCTGTCGTAATTTGAGAGCGTGATATTATGTAACGGAGTGACAAGAGAGTCTCGACAAGATTTTGCTAGAAATATATTCTGCGTTACGTGAGGTTTCTCTCTCCCTTTCTCTCTCCCTTTCCCTTTCTCTCTCTCTCTCTCTCTCTCTCTCTCTCTCTCTCTCTCCCTCTCTCTCTCTCTGGAATATCTATTATTGCCAATCGTTACGTGGATCATCGCGCAATTGAATTCAATTAAAAATTGCGACAACAGATCGGTCGATCACTCAACAGCGTTCGAACATCCGCGCGCGTCGGCAGATTCCACGCTTTCCCCGTTGAACATAATGTTCACGGATTATGCACTACCGAGGAACACGCTGGCAGTTGCTGAAATTGCGCTGTTTATGTAAATGAAATTGCAACGGAGATAAAAGGTTCTCTCCAAGTTCTATTCGCGAAGCGGCGGAGTCTTGTACACTTTTTTACATACAAACTTTGGAAATTTATAGTAATCGCTAATTATCTTCGCGATACAAATGTTGCTGCCACGTGCAGCGAAAGAATTCCACGGTAAAAATTTATAGAATTTAGTAACCGAGAAATAAATCGATATCCTGCCGTAATTGACTGTTATTTCGTCTTATATATTGAGCAGATAAATGTCTGAAAAGTAAAAAAATATTTATTTGATGGCAATATATTTACTTCTAAATTTTTCTGTTTAAATGGAATAAACAATTGTTTTCATGAAAAGTAACTCTGAGTGTTTCAGGAAAATACACATTTTCTCATTTGTGAGACAAATTTTTTCTCAATGTAGAAATATGTACATTAACACAGATAAATATGTTGTTAGTACTGTCACTGAATGCGTATTTTATATTTTTTAGATATTCCTTCTCGCACCGTATGCGATATTTATATGTGAGGAACTTAAATGTACTATTAAACAAGACTATGTTTCTAGCAAAATTCGCTATATTTCTAGCGAGATTTACTTTGTTCTTTTGCAAGATAAACCTTACCAACAGTCTATTCCCTTCCACTTGTTGTTCCTGTTAAAGACATAGTAAAATTGAAAAGAAAGCTGCCGTAGAAACGAGTCGGCGCAACATTGAGAAGAGAAGCGTGCAACACTGTTACTTAGTTCGTTGCACCGTTCGTCATTACGATGGTTAGTCGCGCGCGAAGAATGTTTTAAAGTCAGAGCTCCATCTTCAGACTCAAAAAGAGAGGGAGAGAGGGAGGGGAGAGAGAGGGAGGAGAGAGAGAGAGAGAGTTCTTTTTCCAATCGATATCACAAAGCATAGTCTTATATGACGTTCTGCTCCGAGGAGGGCTCGGCATTCTCGTTGCCTCTCTTTTATTCGCGTCTCGATGAGACGCAGCTCGTGATGAAAAAGCACTTTGCACGCGAACGTCGATATGTCGCTGCGATACGTTATATTCTCTTCGGCACAGGCGGCAGTTTCCGGAAAGACGAGTGTGGAACACGCGTCGCGGATATAAATGATGGATGCGACACGTAGCTATCTCTCTCTCTCTCTCTCCCTGTATCCATCCTCGGGATTTGCATTATTATATCTGAGATATCGAACCAGCGGGGAAACAATGGAGTCGCGCGGCCGACACGGTAGAGACGGTAATATGCGTAATGGCGTTACGACAACGACGACGAAGAAGCCTGTTTTAACTGCCAGCGGCGCACTACCCCCGTAAAGGGACTTTCTCGAGATTAACGCGTTTAGACCGCGCGTGGCTTAAAACGGCCTCGTTAACTTTCGCGTTATTTTTCGCGGTACAATGAGAACCCTGAAATATATCATCCTAGCGTTTTATCCCCACGCGCTTGACAAGAGACTCGCGATAACGCACGTATCTCATTCCACCGCTGGAACGTAATTACGCCCACGGCGTTGCGAAGTAAAAGCGTACAATTAGCGGACGGCGACAAACACCGGACGGGGGAGAGAGTGCGTTTCCTCTCTCTCCTCAGGGGGAAATAAAAAATTCATATAAATACGTACACAAACACGTACGGAAAAACCGTAAAGCCCGCTCGCGCGCCATCAGCCTCGAACCATCCGTCTTCCACTTGCTGTGCACTTCTCATTGCTGCTCATCGCTCAACGACGGTGTTGTAGCACATCAAGCGCGAATTAAAGTGTGTCGTCTGTCGAGCTATTCGCCGATGGCGCGCGATCTTTGTTAATCGCTGACGAAGGTGGTGGCGTCGCGCGCGAGGCTAATCCGAGGGATGAGAGAACATCATCGAGCTGTGTGGCCCTCTCGGGCGCAGCTCGGCGAAGGATCGACGGAATCCCGACGGTGTCCCTCGGGCGAGAGGTTACTTCGCAACTCCGGGAGTGCCGTCGCCGCGAGGAGGGACTCAGTGGATGGCGGAGTCCGCGCGAGGGACAGACATACGGCGGTATTATAGCGATGAGACCTCGCGCGCGAGCTGCGTATTTTATGCAGGATGTGTATATGCACAGCGTCGCCTCGAGCAGCTGAGAGTCGGCCGGGGTATAAGGCCCTCGGCTTGTCTATGCGTGGTAAGATTTCCTAAGGGATAAGACGCCGACTGCAGTCTATATCGGCGCCCTGAGCGAGATATTTCGAGAGACGTGGTCCCTCCCAATAACTCCTCCCGCCTGTCAAACTTGTGCTTATCGTCGGGAATTGAACAAGTCTGAGCGCGCAGAAATCGACTTTGTAATGATGTGGAATGATAATGTGGTAATAATATATAATGCGCGCACATTTCATTATTAAAATACTCCGTATTACGAATATCGGATATTTCGAATATTTTAACGGCCAAAATTAAATGAACCGCGAACTGATACGTTCTACGTGGGAGACGTTGGAAACGAGAGCAAGCGTTTTGCGTTGCTGTGAAACACGCTTTGTTAACAAAATTATACGGAGAAACCTGAGCAGATGGTATTATTTAATCCGACGTTTCGGGAAACGCGTCGATATGAGGGCACACTGAAAGAAAAGTCTGGTAATAGTTAATAGTAATTTGGTTAAACGTTTCAGTGCGATATTTGCTAATGAGTATCAAATATGCTAATAGTTACCAACTGTTTGGTAATAAATAAGTAGTAAAACAAAATCTTCAATTAGTTAATCAAATGACTTGGTAATTAATATAAAATAATTTGGCAATAATTACCAAATAATTTGGTAATTACCAATCTATTTTGTAAAAGATCTAAGATATTGCGTTAGTCTAACCAAGTGGAAAATATTACTAAACAATATAATTTTATTGAACAAATTGTTCGGTGATACGTAAAGTAATAATAGTTGATAATCAAGTCTTGCTAAGGTTATTTGCTAATACTTGGCAAATTATTTGGTTATATTTACTTATACGTTAAGTTGATACCAAAGTATTTAATAACTATTATCCAGATTGGTTGAATATTCAGCAAATATTTAGTGTACATTCGAATCGACGCAGCCGGGGGTGCGTGCGCGTGCTTACTCTCTAAATTCTTTGAAGTGGAATTTCGCTGAAAATGAGTGAAAAGTGGTAGTGTTTTTGCTCGAAGCAATAGTGATAATATTACCACTTGAAATCTGAATGTTTCATTCAAGCTCGGTGTCGTTCCTAACCCCCATTTTTATGAGCGAATGTCACTCGATTGGAGTGAAAATACGTTCTTCTAACGACGGGACACGTTAGATTAACTCTTTAATTTTGAGGAAAAATGTTTGCTCGGCAATTCCGTGTGGAGAATTCATTTTACATGAACGGAAAGTCACTGAAATTTGAGCGACTCCGGATGGTCGCTCTATTTTCAGTATGAAATTTCATTCTAAGAAATTTAGCGAGCAATCTCTAAATTCCTTGGGGTGAAATCTCATTGAAAACGAATGTGAAAAGTGGCATTTTTTGGCTCGAAGAGAGATAGTAAAAATATTACCGCGCGAAATTGTAAGAATGAATGTTTCATTCCATTTTAAATTTGATTCTAATTCCATTTCAGGCAACGTTTCTATTCGAATATCATACGTACATTAGATTCATTCTTCAGTTTTGTGTGAAAATATTCACTTAAAATTGAAATTCAGTGTGGAGAATTTACTTTATATATGTGAGTGAAAAATCACCCTATTTTTCGAGTAGAATTTCACTACGAGAGATTCCGAGAGTACGTTTGTCACTTTTTCGCGACACGATCTTGATGGCGTTAATTGGCGGAAACAAAGCCCCGAGCGGTCAGTCTCGATTATTCTCAAATACCGTGTCACGGTCCTTGTGGACGGATCGACTCGAAGACAGAAGGAGCGGAATTTGATCGGATCTGCGTCTCGCACGGGGTCAGTCTTGCGCTCGGCCGTCACGCTTCGGCGCGGCTTCTCACATAATAACTCCCGGTTGCTTCGCGGCATTTGCATACGCGTCGGGGAGAGAAGAAGAAGGAAGAGGGGCGCAGTTTGTCACGTCAAGTGTTTGCACGGAGATGCGTTTGGTGTAGAGGCGCGGCCTGGACGGTACGGTGGAATCGCCGCGGGTTTATCAGGGGATAATTTATCGGGGGTTTATCGTGTCGGGTCACGGTATAAAGAAGAAACGGGAAAAATCGTATTCGCCGAGAATTTTTATGCGAGAATAAGAGGGAGACTCGATTAGATCATTGCCGGAGATAATCCCGGTGTTTCCGATAATTGTTGGAGTACAACAAAATTCCCCGTGAAATAAGAAAGGAACAGAGAGAAAAATACACAGAGGAGAGACGTGTTGCGCTTTCGCGAGGTAAAGCGCGAAACCGCGACGGGGTTTCTCTCGTTCGCATCTGCGAGACGAGAAATCGGATTTATACGACGGCCGGGGTTTTCGCTCGCGCGGAATCATTCCCAGAACTCGGTTAAGCCGCAATACTCCCTCGGCTGTCGCTCCGTGCGGATAACCCGAGGGTGGATTTTAAGCTATATGCTCTCCGGAGCACGCGCCAAATCGGGCTTTTGAACCGCGATTACGGACGATCGTCTGACTTGACGTTCTCTTGGGCAGCGCGAACAGCAAGTGGCCGCGTATCTGCTACAATCTCTTCCTCCTCCCTCTCCTCCGTGGCTTGCCACGGCTTTGCCACGATTTTTCGTTACGAGATGCGAAAGGAGAGGAAGCGGTGTATCGCGTAAAAATAAAAAATTTCGTAACACATTACATCCGACATTATCGCAACGGAAACGCGAGGAATTATCTTTCGAGATAGGATTTAAGTGAGGCATAGTCAACTGAAATTGGAAATTTAAGAGACCGCGTGCGGATCTCATTCGGTTTAAAACGTTCTCTCAGTTATCTCTCTCTCTCTCTCTCTCTCTCTCTCTCTCTCTCTCTCTCTCTTTCTCTCCTGTCTCTTTTCGTTTTCTGTTAAAACATCGTTTTCGAGGCGCGGCACGGTCGAGGGTGAGGCCGTGATCGACCACGACCATGTTATCTACGCAATCTCCGCCACGGCAATGACAAAAATACGCCGCGCGTTTATACGTGTTACATTTGGCCAGCGGCCACCTTACCTGTGCTTATTAAGGAGATGCTCTATTCACGGTGTTGCACGTGACGATCCTCAAGGCAAATAACTACGTACACGCGATGAGCGCTCAGGCGTTGACGTGCGGAGACCGTGACCCGTCCCTAATCGTCGCGAGTATGCGGATTCGTGCCAGATGGAAGTTTTTCAGTCGGGGGGAAATTAGGATGTCACGCTGGGAAAGAATTATGTGGCGCTGTTTATAGATTATTTGACTACCCCCGAAGTCTGTCGGAGTCGTGGCAACGCACGACCTGTGCACGGTGAACGGTATATTACGGCGAAAGAAAACGGATCGATGACGGGAAGAGAAAAAGAGAGAGAGGGAGAGACAAAGAA
>NW_022639478.1:1020027-1022735 GCF_010583005.1 Odontomachus brunneus
TCAAATGAATATGAAAATTATGTTCTTCATTTAATTTCAAATAAAGTTTGCTTTAATAAATATTTCATTTAGTTACAAAGATACAGGATATTAAAAATTGAACAATCACCAAAAGCGATTATGATTATTTCGACATTTTTGCTAAGGGAAAATTGCTCTCAAACTGTACCGAGAATCTGATAATAATACAAAATAATACGGTAGAAATATGACACTGTGTATATAAAGTGTCTTCACGTGTAATATCGTAATGAGGAAAACGTGACTCCTCGTTATTGCTTAGCTTAATCAGCTCTTATATCGCTTGATAGATGTACAAAGAACAAAAGAAGGAAAATGTTAACGAATTGTGACCCAGTCGGAAATGATATAACTTTTGCAAAAGCTCATTGAGTTCTACTTCAAGTTCCGTTTCATTGAGACAACATTAGCGACTTGTGAAATGAGCGTTGAAGTTTTAAGTACAAAACTACTGCTACATGGGAAAGACAGATATGCTACGAAAATTTCTGAAGAAATACACACATACGCTGAAAACATTCAGATCTTCGGATCAGATGGTTGCAACTTCACTAAAGGTTCGCTTAACTCCCACAGTTTCTTGCCTTTAGCGGGATCTTTCACAGCGGTCGACAGACCATGTACCTAAAATATAATTTTATATATATACAGAGAGAGAGAGAGAGAGAGAGAGAGAGAGAGAGAGAGAGAGAGAGAGAGACATGCGTGTCCGCTACACGCGAACATTGCTGGCGTGCACGTGCTTTCGTGGCTAACACACGCGGTGTGGCTATATGACAGTGGGGGTGACTGCTGTCTAGTCCGACGCGCGAGATTGAAATGACACGTGGGATCAGCGACGTTTAGAAATTGGAGGACGGTTTCCTTCCCCCGGCCGCGCGCGGAGTATAAACGAACGTCATTTTTGTTTTAGAAAGTCGGACCGACGGTTTGACGAGCGCGTTACGGGAACGTTTTTACGACGGTAACGCGCGCGGCGATATGATTATTATTTCACGTCGCGTTTAGTTTGCGTTTTCCATTGCGCGGTGTCGATTTCGTTGTTCATCGGCACGATGTAACGCGAGCGCGCGTGGAGTTACACACACACATTTTTGTTGGATTGCTGGGAATTGCGCGTAACGAAAATTAATCGACGAGTTTGCCGGGGAGCAAAAATAACATGTGCAGTTGTTTCTATTACCAACGAAAAAGGCATCAGTCCGCCACGTCGGAGAAAAGTAGCAGTTCTCTTGGACGATGGCTTGCTATATTCGATGGCTTTTCAGACTCCTGGCTACTTGCCGCGAAACGCTTTATTGATGACGTCAGAAGCGAGGAAATGCATGCCCGGAATTCCTCTCCCGCTCTATAAAGTATATCGAGATACAAAGATATATCAGAAAACTGACACTTGCAATCGATTAAGCACATCTCCAAGATACTCCGAATATCTCTCTCTTGCTCCAATAAATCAATAAATAACCGTGAAATTCACGTGATACATAACTTGCCTTTTTAACCTACATTTCCTCATTATCTTGTCACGTTAATTTTACGGTTACTTATCGATTGTAAGAGCAAAAGGAAAGTGTTCGAGGTACTGTAGAAGTGTGCTTAACCGACTACAAATATTATCTTTTGGATATATCTTTTTATTTCGATGTATCTCGCAGGAATTTTGGATATATGCATTTCCTCGCTTTTCTGACATCGTAAGTCAAGATGGCAGCGAGTAGCCAGGAGCTTTAATAAATTATCGTATGGAAGATCAATTTTTGACGTCACAATCGTCGTCTTAAAGCATTTTCGCTTGGACGATCATCGGAATCTCCAAGTTGCGCCTGTTCTCTCTTCGGTATCGAAAAAGAAAAAAAAAATCCGATCGAGAACGCGCGGCGTAAAAATTCACTTCTAGGACGGGGACGGCCGTCCATCGACAATGCGAGGGACGTCGCTACGCGCGGAAGAAAAGCCATTGAATCGAGCTTTTCGACAGACCGATCGCCTCCGACGTGCTATCTCGGTTCCGCCTGTCGACATCACTTTGTCGTTATTCACGGCGATGATGCTGGGCTGTTCTGCGCACGAGGGACGAGAGGAGAAGAGAAGAGCGACGTTTTCTCGCTCGGGACAGCCCGAGAAAAACTTGCGTCTAAAAAGAACCGGCCGTGACATCGACGTGAAATCAATTAGAGTGTTGTTCGACATTGACTTTCCCCGGCCGTTTCCTTGCGAACGAGCGCCTTCTTTGCTTTGTCGCGTTCATCCTGTTCATCGACACAAGAACATCCGGACGGAACATGTGCTGTTAATTCAGGCAACGGGGCGTACCAATTTGCGGGAAAAATAAGAAGAAAGTTGGCGATACTTTGATTCTTTCGGCTTAACTTGTCACTAGAATTATACGAAATGCTACTTTGTTCAAAGAAGCTATTATGTAACTGTGTTCGGAATAGATTTCGAATCAATTCCGCTTTCCTCAGAAAATACAATTCGCGTTTCGCTGCTATTGTTCTCAGGGAACCATCTCACGTTGTACGTGACGACACCAGAGACTTTTTGATATGTTGTTAGATTATTAGTCCCTAAAAAAATTTCGTTTGTATAAAATATCCATGAAAAATATATACTGAAGAATTCAATTTTTCAGAGAGAGAGAGAGAGAGAGAGAGAGAGAGAGAGAGAGAGAGAGAGAGAGAGAGAGA
>NW_022639478.1:1022875-1040485 GCF_010583005.1 Odontomachus brunneus
AGAGAGAGAGAGAGAGAGAGAGAGAGAGAGAGAGAGAGAGAGAGAGAGAGAGAGAGAATCGATGTCTCACATGTTGTCCTCTGTTTGCTAACTCAAGTCGAGGTTTATCGGACAGCATTGAGTTGCTATTGAATTATAATGGTAGTAGGTGGTTGTGCTTATCATATATTTCAGTTCTAAAGGAACTAACTCGGGCAGCCATTGTTGTAAACACCCGAGAAGTTGGCAGTCTATATAAAAACGTCTGTGAACGGCTCGCTATCCCCACTCTGCAGCCTAAGTAAGCTTGGGGTCTGTTCTTTTTAGCTAAACTGGTGCACACTGGTTTGAGTGAAACAAAATATATTTGTCTCACTCTAACTTATTGCATCAGTATGCACCCGTTCAGACAGTTCAGTTAAAAAGAACAGA
This sequence comes from Odontomachus brunneus, assembly GCF_010583005.1. Lineage (NCBI taxonomy): Eukaryota > Metazoa > Arthropoda > Insecta > Hymenoptera > Formicidae > Odontomachus > Odontomachus brunneus. The sequence continues at coordinate 1,023,287 of NW_022639478.1, forward strand.
CCTCAAGTTGTTTCGGCCATGTGCTCGCCCACCAACCACATGGTCGCCCCACCACGCGACCTTCTCATGTCCTCTGGTCATTCACCTCAGCCAGAGAGATACACGCAACATGAAAACATCGTGCGTTAGAGAAAGACAGAGAGAAAGAAAGGGAAGAGAAAGAGAATGTATCAGGGTTGGGTGTTAATCGAAGAAAATTTTCTTTGACCAAATTAATTGTGAAATTAATAATTAGAATTAATCATTCGTCATATATAAAATCACAAATAATCCCATTGATTCGTGAAATTACTTATTAATCAAGGTTTGATGCGATTGATTATATCCTGATTAATAATTAATTCACAAATCGATTGAATTATTCATGATGAAATATATGGCGATAAATTAATTTTGATGAATGATTTGCCGATTGTTTAAGCAAATAAAATTTTAGTTGATTAATGTTCGATACTGCAGCATACTAATGGCGTGACACCTGACATCGATGCCACGGCTTTAAATGGTTGTAATTTGCTAACAACTCGACGCAGCGATATGAAATAAAAAGCAATCTCTGCGTGGTGCGCGTCCATGCTGCTCTTTCATTATGAGTTTTCACTGCGGAAATACTTGAAGTACCTAAGATTATTAAGTGTTTCCCTTGTAGAATGCTTTGGCCAGGTATTCTTGTGTTGATGCACGTGTTTCGTTAGTTGTAACTTATTATTATGTCGTTTAGGCATCATCTCCGGGTTTCTCGAAAATACTCCGATCGCGAAACGACGCTTCGTCCGCTCTTTGTGCCAAGACCGAAGAATCACAATATCTATGAAGTTTCTAACGACTCGCGAAATATCAGAGTCAAAATTGATCGCTGTTTTTCACATCCGCTAGAAAATTGTACAGCAAATAAAATTTACAGCAGCAGCATTCTAACAATTCATTTGCGGACAAATTTAAGTGTCGTTACCAATTATTGATCTGACCTTAATCTGGATGGCGCCGAAGAAAGACTTTTCTTACTCAATTGTGAAACACCGTTATTTTCTAACGTAAACCACTATGCTAAACAGTCGCCGCAGTAAATATACGTCCGATCTACACTCAACAAAATAGCCTTGCAATCATAGCGGAAATTACCTAGACGAGAAATTAGCTGATATAAATCATCTGAATTGTTTGTAAAATTGAGCAAGGGAAAAGTCTCTCTTCGGCGCTATCCAAATTGAGGTCAGATTAATAATCGGTAACGATACCTAAATTTGTCTGCAAATATTGTTAGAATGCTGCCGCTGTAAATTCTACTTGCTATGCCGCGGACAAATTTCCAGCAGATACGAAAAACATGTCCGCAAATGAATTGTTAGAATGTTGCTGCTGTAAATTTTATTTGCTGTACAATTTTCTAGCGGATATGAAAAACAGCGATCAATTTTGACTGTGATATTTAGAATTGTATTTGGACCAGCCAAATGTTCTTTCATGCTTTTCTCGTTGGAAGAAAGAATCTACGTGGAAGAATACTTGCGACGCGGCAATGCCGCGTATGTGAGAGCCGTAAACCAGATCCAATTTTCCTCGTGTCTGAACCTTTATCTGCCGCGATCTTGTTATTTCTGCGTTGAATTTTTTCATTTACCTAATGTTAAACTGCGATCGAACGCGTGCGCACGATCGCCTTTCACTGCGCTCCCGTTTTGTATTGTGTCGCCGCGCGCGAGCGGCTTTGAAATGTTTTCCACGTCCCGGACGATTCGTGTAAATCGCCTAAATTGTCGGCTGGCACGGAAAATGCGACGGATGTTGACGCAAACGATGAATATTTTGTATACGAAGGCACAAATTATTATTTGTCGATGGCGACCGGCGCGACCGGGCGTCACGCATCGGCCGGCGCTAATTAACTGTTGCGTTGGCTTCAATTAATTACGATGAATATCGCGCAGCAAAGCGATAGCCGGTCACAAGCGTTACGGATCGCACATCATGTCACATTACGAGTCGGTTCGGCCGAACGGATCGCTGCGAATTTCGTTGCTCGAGCATACGCCTCGCTCGACAGAACGCGTCAGCCGCTGTTCATAATCCGGGTAGAGAGCTAAAACGGGAATTGAAAAAGCAGTTTTCCTTCTATCAAGGTTCTATAAAGACACGTTAGATTAGGCTCTATTTACTCTTACTTAGTACTTACATTCAGACTATACTTAACAATTTAAAATATAGTAATATTCGTTTCAATATTTACTTTATAATTATCAACTATTAGTAAATAGTTATTTCTTCCAAATCTCTGAAACCATTTTACTAGCCTCTGACCGAGCATCATTAGCTAGCACAAGCCTCGTTTGGGGTATCAGCATCAATTTATGACTATTCACGAAATTCCACTCAGGAATTGCCTATTTTGACCTTATCTGAGCCCTTAAGGGCTATCTACAACAAGATTGGCAGTAGGCAGTAAGACGCAAGCAAATTGACCACAGATGATTATTACAAAAGTAATCGACTGTAGTTGGTCAATTTGCTTACCTCTTACTGTCTACCGTCAATCACATTGTGAATGGCTCTTTACGAACACATGTCTGTTATTCTTGGTTAGAGGTGCTACGCATACTTAAGGTTCGCGATGATTTCTACACAGAATGTTCGTTTTGGCGCGCATAATCGCATTACGATTCGTAACAATTTTGTGTATTTTGTTTCGCTCAGTTGGGGGAAAGAAAGGAGAGATCGACGTTTAAACATTTTTTCCACGTCTCTGATGGCGGCAGAGGAGGGGGAGGATGGCAGATTGCTGCAGCGTTTGCGAAAGCTCGCGGCGAGCCCGAGAAATATCCGCCGCGTCATCACTGCAACGCGGCGACTTGCAACATTATCGCGATTAAAGCGGCGGCGGCGACGGCGACGGCGTCGGATAAATCGGAGGCATATCCTAGCGGTCCTATCGCGCCGTGTGGACAGCAGTTAATGCGCAACGGCCGCGTTTACGAGTGCAACGTGGCGTAATCGCACCTGCGACCGCTGAGAGGAGAGGCGCGAGGTGGATTTTGCTGCAACACCCCCGCCGTTCTCTCTCGCGGTCGATAGACGACCGCGCGTTGTTGTGACGCGCGTATTACCGCGACTACGATTATGCTCTGTCTCGCCTTTTCTCTCTCTCTCTCCCTCTTTCTTTTGCTTGTTTCCAAATAAGACGTTTAAGCGCGATTAACATGAAATCATCATCTTGAAGAAGTAACTGCTTAAAGGTCCATCTACGATGGGATTGACAGTAGCAAACTGCCAGTAAAACGTAAACAGTAAGCAAATTGACCAACTACAATCGATTATTACAAAAATAATACTACGACTGTAGTTGGTCAATTTGCTTACTGTTTACGTTTACTGCCTACTGCCTACAATCCTATTGTAGATGGTTCTTAAGTTTTCTGATTCTACGTCGCGGAACTCTTAACTAAATAACGTCAGAAATGAAAAAAACGCGTGCTCAAAATTCTTGCATGTTATTTTTAAATAAAAAAATGTATGAAAGTACATTTAAGATCACTGAAGTACTCATAAAGTTCTCTGAGAAAACTATCCTTTTTTCTTGATAATTAATAAATAGTCAATAAATGATACGCAATCTTTCTTTTTAATCTAACCTATTATTTTTTCACGTTAATTCTACGGTTACTCATTGGCGAAAGGAGAAAGGATAGCATTTGAGGTATGTGCAAGTATGCTTAAGCTGTCTGAAGCGTTCTTTTTTTGTAAATACCATTTTTATCTAAAAATGGCGTGTAAGAATTTTCAAGTTGTCATTTCTCACTTCTTACATCCCGATCCAGTGTGACCGCTGCGAGCTTTCTTGTGAGGACAAACTCTTTAGGCCAAATTTACTTTCACTTTTATAATCTTTTGCATATATAAAACATTCTGCTTATTTAAAGCATCGATTTTTTTCTGTAAGAAAAAATCGATTTTTTCAAGAATCGAATAGGAATAACATGTACTTATTTCGAACATGACAATTTATAAGATGACCAGATTTTTTAGGTTCAAATCGGGGGCTTTTAATAAATCCGTAGCGGAGGAGGAAGGAAGATCGCGCGTTGAAAATTATTTAGATATATGAAGATCTGTGCTGCGCATATAGTAAAAATAGAAACTAATTGTGAAGTTAAGGATAAGACTTCTGTCTTATCCTTACTTAAAATTAGAAGTTACTTAAATTAGTCCTTGCTTAAATTAAGAAGTTTCTTACTTAAAATTAAGAAGAAGAAAGAGCTGCTATTTACCAGAGCTTTGAATTTTCTTGAGGTCTTTTTTTGCCATAAGGATTTAAAAAATCCTGTAACTGGGATAAATTGGCGTCTCGGATAATTATTGAAAAAAAAAAATCCGGGATAAAGAACGGAAAAGCAGGACCTTACAACTCTGGTCACCTTACAATTTGTCCCGAGAAACTCCTCGTCGCAAAGAAGATTGGCGAACGGCGGACGAAGCTGTGGAGGAGGCCGCGTCGTGCAATTTCGCTGTCCTTTTTACGACGTCTTGCCGTAGCGGCGGTCCTTTTACAAGCGAGGGGTAACGTCGGCACCGATGCCGTTTTGCATAGACAAGACACGCGGATGAAACATAAATGAAATTCTAACGAGGCTCGCGCGCGTTCGCGAATACCGCGCGAGCGTGGCAACGGCGATTTCTCGTAGCGCGCGCTGGTTCTTTAAATTCCTTGGCCTTGCAACTACGCGATGGCTATTTTCCTCATTTTTTTCCTCCTCACATAAGAAGATTTCCACCGACATTCTCTTCGCGTTGCGTGCTGTACGTTTGGAGCGCGGCTCTATGCGCTGCGCATTCTTCCGCTCGGACGAAGAATCTTCAGATTAATCTTTCTTAGGAATCGCTTCTCTCTGCCGTCCTTATATTTCGTTCCTGCCTGTCTTGTTACCGTCTCGTCTTGCGCGATGTTTCTTTTCTATAATGTCTATTCGTTCCTGTTACTGTTATTGCACTTAAGTTGCGATGTATTCCATTCCGCCCCGTCCGCGTCCGAAACGTTATTTCCGCGGATTGTCGCGAGCGAACGGACACACCGTAAGTGGGTGGGAAGAAGGAAGTAAGTAAAGAAGGAAGGAAGGAAGCAAGTAAGCAAGAAAATAAGCAAGCGAGGAAGGAAAGAAGGAAGGAAGGAAGCAAGGAAGGAAGGAAGGAAGGAAGGAAGGAAGGAAGGAAGGAAGGAAGAAAGGAGCGACATTTAACTTTGTACGTACAAAGTACGGAATCGCGAACTTGGCTCGAACAAGTTTGTTACTTCGTTTCGCGCCCCGCGCACCTACGTCCTCGTTATATCTACCTGTCTGAAGGCTCGTTAAGATGCGCACACGGCGACAACGTCGACGGCGACACGAGAGGCAACGTCGGGTCCGAAAAGGCTCGATACGATCGCATTATCCTTCGCGATTGTTCCGGCGCGATACTTTCGAATCCGACGTAACTTGCGTAACTTTCGTCGTGTTCTCGCGACAGTGACGATGAATTGTCCTTGTCGAGAGAAGCGTCGCAGTTAAAAACTTGCTGGCACCTCTTGTGGACCCTCCGAGAACGTCATAATCGTTCGGAGCGCTCGCGAAATGCCGCTGATCATTCTCAAGCGGCTTGTTCTCGATAGCGCGGCAAACTGGCGCGAATACTGCGGAGCGGAAGATCTCCCTGTTGGAGGGAATTGGAAGACTTTCACCGTCGGCCGAATTCCGTGGGTTTCTGACGGCACTATTAGTTCCGCGTTATTGCGAGCGCGCGTAAACGCATCCGAACGCGAGTCCCGACGCGATTATAAACGCGCGGATTAATCCGCTGTTATTTCCGCTGGGAATGAACTCGGAATTAAGCCGCGATCGTGTACGTGCGGCCGCGCGTGGGGCATTTGTTAAGAGGATACCGTTTCGCTAATCGTGCGATTGGGCACGCCTAGGACACCGCGCGAATTAGGAAATAACGATCGAGATGTGAGAGCGAACGTGCAATTTGCCCCGCTCGTCAATTTTACGCTCGCCTCGATGAATTTCCCATTATCCGTTGTCGGTGGCACCGATGGCTCTCGATGGCTCCTATATCGACGTTGATGTCCTGCACGAGTCCTTTTCCAGACGTTCGTTACGCACGAGATTAACTTCCGGTCGCGTCGCCGTCGCGACACGTCATCGGATTCCGTCTATTATTTTTCCTCTTTCTCTTTTCCTCTTTTTCTCCCGTTTTTCTGCGAAATTGCGGACAACGTAAGATTTTCAGATATTCTTGACTAATATTCTAAATCATGTGTTAAATAAAGATGTATAACATTACAACTGAAATAGATTAGTTTATTAACTGTATATCAAGTTCTGAAAGAAATTCTATGACATTAGGTAAATCTTTTTACTTTAAGTTTGGTAGAAACTTGATGAATCGAAAGCCATAACATTTTCTACGTTCCTCTGCTGCGTCAACATTTTCTTGCGTAAAATTTTTTATATTTTAAAATAATTATAACTCGCTACTCTCTCTACTGTTATAACTATATTTCTGTTCCGATTCTAGACAGAAAACTCATGTTTAAGACCAAAATAGGACTCCAAATTAGTATCGCACTGAAATAATCTATTTCGGGACAAAGTTGGGCATTCTGACTGGAATTTAAGCTACATTTAGGAAAATACTAAGAAATTTTTATGTGGAAATATGTTCTTCGCTTCCTGTTTTTTCTCTTTATCTCTTTCTGACTCAAATCTTAAGCCGGAACAGGAAATAGGAAGCAAAGAACACATTGTAGATTAGGTTTTATACTGTGCGATAGTCGATTTTTCCGAATATGTGCAAGACACAGAATCGCGTGTATAAATCCGTGCGATGTTTCTTGCGAGTCTTTGCACGATTCCGCCGAGATGTTGGCAGAGTTAACTGGCGATCTGGCATTGCCATAGGATTCGTCGAATGGCTTTTCGCGGACTTTATGGCTTATAAGGATTAAACGGTCGTTTTTAACCCTGTAACGACTCCGGGGCTTACCGCGACGCGCTCGTCGATTAAATCCTCTCGCGCAGAACACTGTGAAGTTGTAACGCGCCGTTAATAGGGAATTAATCGCTCGCGCGAGTGCCTCTTCTCGGCTCGTCTAACGCGCCACGATGTTAACGACGTTTCTCTCTCGAGTACGTTGTTCCTTTGTTGTTCCTCCCCAACTATCTCTGCACAGTACACATTCACGGAGTACACATCACGTGATCAACGAGTCGCGATTTGTCTTCAGTCCCGATTTTCCTTCGCGTAAAAACGTTCCGTCGATAAAGCACGATTCATTACTTATTAAACTGCTACATGTTACACATAATAATTACACGTATTGTCTCATTATATTTCCATTGTTATTAAATAACGCTCTCGCGTATTGTATTCGTTGGTGCGGCATCGTGTCGATATTTTCACGTCGACGTCGACTCTTGGTTCGCGTGGCCGAACAGATAGACAGGTGTGCATAAATTTGGCAGCTTTATCATCATCGATTTGTAAAGCTTGCGTCTCTTGCGAATGATTTATACAGTACTCTCTCATATTTACCTCGTATAGGATACTGGAGTAGAGATACAGAAAGAATGATGAAAATTTGCTCAAGACAATATATCATTCGGAAATCTTAAAAGCCCTAAAAAATATTAAATAATTTTGAATCAATATTCATATTTTTAAAACTTTTAAAGTTTTCGAAGACGGTTTATTTTTTCTCAAGTTCTTTATTTCGTACGTTTTAGTTACCTACTAAACTTTGTTCGAAATCGTTTGAAAATAGACGTTTTCGTCTCGTATATCTCAATGTGTTTTTAATGGAATTACCCAATTTCCAGGTCACCCGGACAAGTCCGGGCAATGACATTAATTTAAAAACTACGTTGTAAATAACATTAAATAAACTATAAAAAATTTCATCTCAGTATCTCTAGCGGTTTTCGAGTTATGAAGGACGTACAAACAAGTAAACATGCATGCAGGACAAGTTAAACCTTCTGGTTTTGAAATCGGTTAAAAATGTTATCTGAAGATCCGAGTGTAGCTTTCAGTAAATTTGTAGCTGCGTCAACATGACGAAAAATTTATATTATTTAAGAACGTAAATTTCATGATATTAGCATCTATGTTTCTCGCAAATGTAATTGAAGAAATTATTAAGTCTCTTTCATCGATTGTCTCGCGTCGTGGTAATCACGAAAGTCTATAGCTCATCGCATATAAAATGACATAGCTGCATATGCATACTCGTAGCATAAAATCGTATGGACTAATGAGCATCGAGTATTGCTCGTCTATAATGCAGTTACATCTTAACTCTTTGAAAGAAGCACAGGATCTTTAAAATTCGGATTTTAATAAAATGTTCATGTCACATGTCTAGAATGACAACTCAAGAGATCATTCCTTTTGAAATTCATTTTTTCTATTTTTCAATTTCATTTCCTACTATTTTTTTATATATTTCCTATTATATTTATATTTCTTATTTTCGTGTTAATCTAACACAAGGTGTGTAAACAAATAATATATCGGAAATTAACATAGAGGTGTAACACTTGGACGCTATTGTGTTATTTTAACACTTGGAAACAGTGAATCGAAAGCAAAACAGTCAAAATAACACAACGACGATAAGTTAAATTAACATACGAATGTGTCAGAAAGGACGATGGACAAAACGAGCGATTTTTACCTAACAAGGTGTAACGTAAATTATATAATCTTATATAATATATATTATTATATATAATAATATGTAATCTTGCGTTTTGTTAGGTCGCTGAATACGACAGTAGCATTTTTATGCGTCTAAACTCATGAGAAAATTATCAAAATTTGCCTTAAAGGGGTCGTGATAAGTCACTTTTAATAGTAATTCGACGATTTTGTTCCAATTGTTTATTTGAATTTCGATTAATTGAATTCCCCCAGACGGATAAAAATGCTACCATCATATTCACCCAAGAAACGTAGCATTACATGTTTAACTTACGTGACATTTTTTGAGTTAGAATCAACCTATTTTGCGCATCGTCCTTTGACACAAAAGTTTCGACCGATTTCAAGTATAGAATGTCTTTTACGGTGCGTGACTACATTGTAGACGACTTCTTGGGCCGTTTCATATACGAGCACCGCCTCTCGAGGTAAGCAATGTAGTGAAAGGCGAGGCGATCCTCGCGGCGGTTGATGCGATATCGCCGCAGGATCGTTAGTTAGTGCCGGCTGTAAAACGAAGCTACAGCCTCGTGGATGACTATCGTAAAATCCCGGGCCGATGCAGTTTCGCCAATAATAGCCGGAACTTGGAGCATCTTCGGCGCGATTATTACCGCTCGTGCTCGCGATATTCTTGCCGTTGTTCCCGCAAACTTGCTGGCGTTCTCGCCGGAGGCTTACGAGAGCGCACCTGCTGCGTCGCGCGAGCTGCTCTCTCGCAGTTCTCTCTCATGCATGCAGTAACGTAGCTCGAGTATCGTTCGCGACAGTTTACATTCTCAGTTCGGATAGAGCGTGAATATTGAATGCTCCGACTCGTTTCTGTTTTCTTCACGCAGCTCCCAGTAAATTTGCGCGCTCGCTCTCAGGCCCGAGACGCGTTCGTTAGCGGCGTTCACCGATGCCTCAATTATTCAAGAACATCGGCGAATCAGCTTGGAGAGCGCCAATCAAAATATCGATGAATTTTTATATCCGATCAGGATATCCGATTAAATTAAATCTTATTTAAAACTTTTAATTATAATAGCATTTCATCAGATAAACCGCATAAAAAACTATAAATAGATATTTTTCATATCGTATATTTTCTGACCGGCTACAAAAATTTATCGATATTTTCGGAAATATCCGTTTGTTAATTTTTTATCGGATAATTTCTCTCAGTGTAGGACAAAAATTTCGACTCGGGCGCCCTCCAAGTTGATTCGCCGACGCTCTTGAATAATTGAGGCATCGGTGAACGCCGCTAACGAACGTGTCTCGGGCCTGAGAGCGGGCGCACAAATTTATTGGGAGCTGCGTGAAGAAAACAGCGACGAGTCGGTATTCAGTATTTACGCTCTATCCGAACTGAGAATGTAAACTGTCGCGTGTATGTATCTCAATGTATGTTAAACCTTGAATTCTACAACACAGTAGAAGCTAAGTTAGTAGGTTTGATTTTCTAATGATAAAATTTACTCCCACTTTGACTCTGGTAATATCCGAAATTTCCCTTTCTACTTTCTTTAGTGTCAAAATAAGTTGTATTATAGGCTTCGGAATATTAAAATAAATGTTGGATGTGTGGAATAGTGAGGCTGAAAATAAGATGAAAATCTTGATCAGGGCGGGTTATTTATAAATAAAATATTTCCATAGGAGCAGTAGAGACCTTTCGTACAGTTCTGTTAGCGCTGACTAGCGCATGACCTTGGCATTTTTCTTTATTTTTCCTTTTTTTTTTTTTTAAAGACAGGTTTGCACACGGATATGGGATTACGAGTCGCTATCGTCCTTCGCTATCGTCGCTGGCGACATCGAGATTTTTCGCTAATTAATGGCGACTAATGTCGTTAGCGCGGGACACGTGTAGCGCAGGGTTGAGGGGAAGTGCACGAATTCCCTCGCAGCTGCAAGCGCCCTAGGGCGACATTGTTTCTCGTTACCGCGTCATTTATGGCGACATATCGGGCGACATCGCCGGCAACTCGGGCGATTCGTCTCTATCGACGTTTTAAAAAGAACAGCAACGGCTCTCGGATACGCGAGAGAGCGCAGTGAGGTCAGTCGCTATACTTCTTCGGCAGGTAGCTTTATTATCCTGTAGGGCATAAATTTCGTCCGGTTAGGGCGGCGGGTGAGAGGTTGTGTGTGTTCGGTCACGTGTGTACCGCTTTCAGTGGCAGGTAAAATATCGCCGGCGGCGAAACCATCGGGCGAGAAAGAATGACTTTCGAAGGAGCTAGTTCCTCGAAAAAGCGAGCGTTTCGGTTTATCGTGGGAAAGCTCTCCCCTCCCCCTTTACAACGCCGCGCGGGGGCGCGGAATACTAAATGGTTTTTCTGGTTTTAATTATCGGAAATCGATCGGGGCGGCCGCCTTGTTAAATTAGGGAAATGTGACTGCCGTTCCATGTCGGATGGAGGAGAGATTGGATCGGTTCCCGTCGCGACGGATCCTCTTCATAATCAGCGTAGTCGCGTAATTAGTAACGAGGAGAGAGTAATTAATTGAAGTGAGTTGTACTACTATGTTCTCGCGATTCCCGATCCTCCTCTCCGGGAATAACGGCGGTTCTTGTCGGCCTGATGATCCGTCCTGAAACCTGTCGCTGGACCGCCGACGGATTCGTCGCGCGACTCGGTTTCTTCTTCTCTGTAGTTTCTATTTTCGACACTTTCGCCGACGCATGCGGTCATCGTACTCCTCCAATCTCCGCGTTGTCGTCGTCGTCGTCGTCGTCGTCGTCGCCGTCGTCGTAATGTCAAAGTTGACACTCGGCCCAGATATGCCAGCTTAATATCGATCACACTCGATCACGTGACCTAATCACAGTACAGTGGTCGATTAGCGAATTAGCAGTAACCCAAGAGAGCACTCGGAAGTAATCGCTTTCTGCCTCCCCGAGCACAACCGCGTCGTGCGACTCGTTTTCGCTCGCTCCTCGTCGCCATCGACCAGCTGATCGTGCTCTCTCAGGTAGAACGACGTAGATACCGGAAAAAAAGGTAATTTATATGTTCAAGGTCGCGAATGTCGTTGCCACATAGAACTGCGGCGGTTCGGTTCTTGAGGAGATTGCGACGACGTGATCTCGGTCCGGTTTCTCTTTGTACTTTTCGAGCGCGCGCGCGCGCGCCTTGCGATTATCTCGAGAGGTTTCGCGAATGCGCGACCTTTCAATGTGCGTGGAATAGTTTCTTTCGTTACGATACCGTCGGGTTTTAATTAGCCGTTCACCTTCGAGATAATTCGCGTTGCCAATATTTATGCGAAATGATACTTTCCCAATCACGAGATTTTGGGCTGCGCTTTCGCGAATTTTAGATTTCGCGTCGTGAAGGATATATTACCCAGAAATAATGAAGAAATCTTAAGAAATTGTAGATTAATCTATATTACATCCAGAAGTGATCGCAAACAATTTGACACTCCTTCAGAGGAGTGACCAAAAGTTATTCCATTCTCAAGTGTAAGCCTAGTAAACATGATGATGTCTAACGTCAATAATGTGTCATTTGACGTCATCCTGCTAATTGAGAATATTTTAAGCAGTGCTACTATGGAAACTTGTGATGTCACTTTAGTAAAGAAGAAGATAATGAAAAAGTAATAACAAAAATTTATGCATAATTGTATTTTAAGTATTTAAGATGATGCAGTTTCATTGTGATTCAGAGATAATAGTTTAAAATTATTCAACTGTGCCGTACGTTCTTATGTGGAAAGTAAAAATATTAACGTATTTTCAATTTGACTTTTTGCAGAGATTACACGAATAATATATTCTTAACTTATTTTATGCATATTTGAATATATACGCATTCTGTTTCGTACGTATTTCTCGCTCGTGCAGTTTTATGTAATCTCTAGATGAGAGATAAAGACACGCACAGAGATGCGATATTTTCTGCTTTTCCTTCATGTTTGCGAATAAGATATCCTTTGCTTTCTCCCGACAATGGAGAGGAGGGGGAATATTCTATGCTAAAATAAAAAGGCGAGAAAGAAAGGGCACAACAGTGACATCAAGAATACATTATGCGCGATACAACATGGCAGCTCTCTCTTCTCTCATCCATCGCGACGTTTTTACTCTGCAATAATTAATACCTTAATGACGGAGGTTTCGTGGGAGCTTTCGTAGTTGCGACGAACTGGCGCTTTTTTATTTACGCTGTTTTTATCCAGGTTATACCGCGGTTATTTTTTCCCTTCGTCATTTTTCACGTCGTCACACGAGCGGCATGGCTGTCAGTTACTCTTGACACTGCACAGCGGAGAGGAATTGCACGTCAACTTCGACACTTGCATCAACGAATACAAGGCCGCCGCGAAGATATACGTGAAACGCGAAGTGAGATAACTATTAGTGTGTACAAGACAAAATCGCGCGGACATCCTCTTTCAATTCTACTGCAATTCTCGACGTTTGACTACTTATGATCCTTGGCTTAAAAATATAACGTGATCGTCAGATTCCTGTTTTTCGAGTCCCGGTGGATGCACAATATTTGCATAAAATTATCACATTTACATAACCCGTGGAAAGTCACAGAACTCGGAGAAACATTAACGGCAATAGAAAAGAATTAAATTATCAGGCGATTTCAAAATTTGTTTTATTCATCGCCACGAAAAAATGTGTCGGTTGACTGAATATTTCTGACCTCGGCTTAATTGTCTAAATCACTCAAAGAAATGTTTTGTTCAGGTAAAATTCTAAATATCACGATTGATCGCTGTTTTTCGTATAGGGGAGATTAGGGCCAGTTGGCAAAACTGATTATTTTTGTTATTTCTGATAAGTTACAGAATTAAGCAAGCAAGATTTTTAAACATATGTCAAGTGTAGTTTTGAAATTCCTGCTTGCTCGATTCTGAAATTTATTGAAGAGCAGTAGAAATAATCGACTTTGCAGCAACAGCAGCATTCTAACAATATTTGCTGACAAATTTAGCTGAACGCTACCAATTATTACTCTAGCTTTAATCTGAATGGCTGCCATTGAAGAAAGCTTTTCTTGCAATTCTACAAATAATTTAGACAGAAGTTTTCTCTATTTTTGTCGTCTATATTATTTAAATACAATATGCGTATGCGAAATCGCAGCGTTTGCTCGGGTACGATCCGAACACTTTGGAGAGTGTAAGGAGAGATTTGCTCGGAAGCGTTTGCAGCATCAAGTGAATCTTGTGATTTATTCATCTCAGCTAATTTGTCGCATCTAGATTATTTTTCCTACGATTTGCGAGATCATCTCTTCGAGCAATGTGACACGGCCGCCGGGTGTAAAAGATCTCAGGTCTCGGCGGTAAGAATTGTGTTCTCCTTCGTCGGTGCGATTAAGAACCCGGCAACGTGAAGTTTCGACGATTGCGCGTTGTACCGCGCCGCATCAGCGAGATTCCGGGAAGTACTTTGTTATTTGATTGCCGCGAACGCGCGCGGCGAAATAAATATCTTTCGAAGATACGCCGTCTGATCGCGCGCGCGGTGCTGTGTTGCGCAACGCAATTATTACCGCAGCCTCGTCAGATGGAGTGACGCAACCATATAAATAGCCGCCAGTTAGTGTTCGCTGCACATGTGAAAAATTTTGTCATCTTGCAAAAGAGCCAAGCTCGCTCGTTCGTATCCGCAACGCCGGCGAAGCGCAACCCGAAACCGTGATAGCCACTTGCGCAACCGCGTGTCCTTGCCCGGCGGGGACTTTTTTTGCTCTCTCTCTCTCTCTCTCTCTCTCTCTCTCTCTCTCTCTCTCCCTCCTCGTCCTTCTGATTTTTGTTAAGAAGGTCGCTTTCTGGCCTTTCCGATTTGCCAGCCGCGTACCTGGGCCACGGTAAATTCCGCCGTGACCTTTCGCGATCTCTCGCGCACACCTCCCGGATATCGATTGTTCGCGCGCGACGTATGAAGCCGAATAAATGCAACGGCCGGGAAATAGCTAGAAACGTCGGCATGACTCTTGATTAATTCCCCATCGATCACCGCACCGCGCGGAATGGTCCCGCGAAATTCTGCTCCCGCGTCACAGCCCTAACACGCAATGCGTTGTTGGTGCTATTTTAAGAAATCGCACGCTTAACCACTCGAGATCATCCTACACGGGAAATATGTCTTGGAAATAAACGGACGATTTAGCATCGATCTTTCCTCCGGCGAGATTACTCGGCGTTATTAACCTTCGACGTATGTACCTTTGACGACGACGTAACCGTCGCCGCCGTATCCAAGAGACTCGGAATCTCACTCGTCCAGCTTGATTCATCTTATGATTGAACGCGACGCGAGCGAAATTACCCAAAAGAGATTTTGCGAGATAAAGAAAGAGAGAGAGGGACCGAGAGAGAGAAAGAGAGAGAGAGAGAGAGAGAGCGAGAAAGTGTTCTCGGGTGAGGTCAAAGGGAAGGTCAACGCGCACTATTCGAGGGTAGACGTCCTTTGAGGAGACAACGACCCCGCCGGAGGTGCTCAAGAAGGAGAAAAAGCCGATCCATCGGGATCGATCTGTCGAGCCCTCGACTTTCTCCTCGATCTTATTGCCAGTGTTAGAGATGGGTCTGACGTGAATTGCTTTTTTGGTTTCTAATCGGTTTCGATAGTTACACTAGCGATGGTGGCCACACTTTCCACCCCCTCAGCGTCGTACTCACCACCCGCCCCATCCGCCACCCACGGAGCGCACGGGTTTGCCCTTCAAACGGCCAAGCAGCCCAGACGGTCGTAAACCCCGATTCCCCGAAACGAGTCCCCTTCTTTCCGAGTCTCCTCTAGGCCTCTTCACGACCACCCTCAGCCCCTTCATCCCCTTCGCCACCACCCTTTCGCTTTCTCGTACAGACAACATCCCTCTCTTGCGGCCTTCCGCTGGCGGCAGACACTCGTCGCCAGTGCGAGGTTGTGAGAGCAACAGGCCCTCTTATCGATCGTGCTTTGTGCGTGCGTCTCGCTCTTTCGACCCTTCTTTTTTCGCTCCTCCTTCTTCTCTTCTTCTTCTACGGGAAAGCGAGTAGGAATAAGAAAGAGTAAATGAGCGAAATCGCAAGTTGTTGTTGCAGCATTACTGCTCTCGGAACGAGGACGTATAAAGGCAGCAGGCAACGATCGTGTCTTTATATATATTGTGTAGTTCCTTTTATTTTTTTTTCATATAAATTCTTTCCATGAGACCAAGTGCTTGGCGGCAAGTGGACGAAACTCATTGCAATTATTCGATTAGAAATTAATCCTATAGTTCTGACCAGATCTCAATTAGTTTCATATAAAGTGAAGATTATCGAGTTCTAAGTGTCATGTAAAGCAATGTGACAGAATCTTATTAATAATTAGGATATAATCATCTTATTATATTTATATCACATTATTATTATATTAATCAAATAACCGATTGAAATCAACCTGATTAGGACTATGTATCTTATGATAGCCTACAATTTCCACAGGATACAGAATAATTATGCAACATTTGCTTTAGATCGGTCAAAGGGTTTAAGAGTTAACACAGAGAACATACAGACATATATATATGTATATATATATATATATATATATATATATATATATATGTACAGATTAATATAAGTACATATGTTATTAGTATCTACTGAGTAAATATTTTCTATTTCTTAATTATCTTTTCTTTCAGTGTATGAAATTGCCGCCGTTATACGAGATAGAGTTATTAGTTGATTAGGCGTCTCTCCTTGCATACGCAACACATCTTGAGCGCCAGTGTCTCACTGCTCGTTCTTCGTTTCTCTCGCGAATCCAGAGACAGAATCGCGCGCGGGTTCACAATCACGTTTTAGCCGGGAACGAGTCGCGTGGCAAACCACAGACACGGGCGGAGGAAATTAAGCGTAGCCCAACAAAGAAACGCACCGGATATTAGCTACTAGGCGCTCTTGCAAACGAGCAAGAGAACTGCCGGACAAACGGACGGACAGGCGAGCGTATAGTCGCGGAGGTTGAAAACGAAAAAGCAAGAAAGACCTAATTTGCTTGCGGTTGAACAAACAATGTAAATTCAGCCTTCCTTGCGAATTTTATTTTCCACCGACGCGACGCTTGTATCCAACGTGTCTACTGAGCACTCGTACTTTTTACCGCCGCTCTGTGTTGCGACGCAACCGAGAGTCTCGATTACTCGCGCGCACGGGAAGCCAATCTGGAATTCTTCCGGCGAGAGAGAGAGAGAGAAAGAGAGAGGAAACGCACCTTGAAGACAAGAGCTTCCTCGCGGAGGAGCTACTCCGTAACGCTTCCTTCGCTTTATGCAAACCGTCGAGAAGTAAAGTTAACACCGCTTCTGATTCGCGCGCGCGTGTGTGATATGAAACTATTCATGTATTCAGCACGGACATTTATTTCGCTCGATCGAATAGAAAATATGCATTCCACGGGATGCACGGAATTTGCGGAATGCTCTAAGTGAGAGAGAGAGAGAGAGAGAGAGAGAGAGAGAGAGAGAGAGAGAGAGA
>NW_022639478.1:1042808-1044736 GCF_010583005.1 Odontomachus brunneus
GAGAGAGAGAGAGAGAGAGAGAGAGAGAGAGAGAGAGAGAGAGAGAAAGAGTATTGTATCGATTTATGATTGAATAATAGAGTACTTAGCGAAATAATATCGGTTTCACCGCAAGCCATCTTTACCTGGTTCTTTCACGATGCTTTTCTAAGCTTCTTTCGTCGAGTTACTTCCGAGGAAGCGAAAATGTCTTATGGAGATTGCTGTTGTTTGCTTGGTGCAACGAGAGTCTTCTTATCGATCGATCGCGCTGTGCGTAGGCCGCTTCATCGCTTTATCTCACCTTGTCCCCCTTCGTTGCCCGATAGCTCGTTGGAAGAAAGTTGAATTTATCACCTCGCGCCCCGCCCTAATCTTTCTCAATCCGTGGCGTGATTTAACACCGATTTAAATGCGCTATGAATTAAAGTTGTGCGCGCACGATGCCTGGCCATTCACGAGTTTTTCTCTCTTTATCGGCTCTTGCTCGACTTGGATCTCTTCCTCGATAGACGTATACGTAAACTTTACAGCAACTTTATCGGATCACGAGATTCAGCAATGTTGAGTCTCTTTTGACTGATCAGACTGCAATCGTATTTATCACATATCACGAAAAAGAAAGTTTGATTGAATTAACGAAATATCTGGTGAAATGTATTTATGAATCAATTTTCCGTTTGAAGTTACCAGAGTTCTGTTCAAGTTAACAAGATTTTTTATTAATCGTGGAAAATTTTATCTCATTGCATATGATGTGAATTTAATAATTAATTCAGTACGCAATATATGTACTTCATAAATGCAATTAAAAGAACTGTAAGGTTTCCATCGTCGATTGTCTCACGTCGTGATAATCACGATCATCTATCTGGGTCTCTCTACCACAGAGTGCTGGGCGAATTTACCTCTTTCGCGCGTTCTTTCTAATTTTAAAGCAAACGAATTCATGATTTTGCACCTCTGACGGGGTTTCGCTCGAAAACAGCCGCCAATGTTAAACGTGTCCCGCATCAGAACGTCTCCTTAATTATTCTCATCTGATATTCCTATTCCTTCAGAGCATAGCTCAATCATTCATCTATATATTTCGGAAAGTTGAGGGATTGATCGGTTACTATGAGAACCATACCACAGATCCGCGGAGTGCGCTTCTAACTTCCTGAGTACATCAGCGAGATTACTTCCCTTTGTAACAACAGATCCTTTCAGCTCGTCCTTACGTGTGCGTAAGACAGCGTCGTACTTTACGAGATTATGTTATAATTCTCCAAGTCGACGACCTCTCGTACGTGCGATATGTATGTCGCGCGAATATTTACAATTGAGATTATCACTGTCTCGCATCTTCCCGCATTCCTCTCTCTCTCTCTCTCTCTCTCTCTCTCTCTCTCTCTCTGTCTGTCTCCATCTCGGCCGTTCTCTGGAGACTCCTCTAATTTACGAAAGATTCGGGTTAATTCGCGAAGGTGCGATCACTTATCGCTTTATCCTGCAATATTATCGCGATCGTTTCGGGGAACGGCTCTGACCCTGCCTGGCCCGTTTATCTCTCTTTCTCTTTCTCTCATGGCCGAGCTCACGAAATTCTTCGGCGAGGTCGATCGAAATCACCCCATCCCCCTCTCTGCCTCCCTCGCGATATATAGCTGGCTTCGTTTGAGTTTACTCGAGGATCGGTTACTGCAGCCACGTCGAAGCGACGCCCGCGTAGTTTCCAACTTTGCGCATACCGGGTGTGCTGGATGGAATCAGGGCTACGTGGTTGACCAGCGAACGCCGCTTGATCGAAAAACAAACTGAGAAATGCAAGGCAAGGTTCATTCGTCGGTAAGACGCCGTTCTCGAGAAAAACAGCGTCACTAAGATTGATCCGATTACGATCGTCGGTGAAATCGATTCGCTCTCTCTCTCTCTCTCTCTCTCTCTCTCTCTCTCTCTCTCTCTCT
>NW_022639478.1:1044937-1048351 GCF_010583005.1 Odontomachus brunneus
CTCTCTCTCTCTCTCTCTCTCTCTCTCTCTCTCTCTCTCTCTCTCTCTCTCTCTCTCTCTCTTTGCTGAAACTTGCCCCGGTTCATAGACATATAGAGTAGACTTGTGCATTGCTGCAGAAGGGATGAAGTCGGCATTAGCAAGAGAGACCAATAAAGTGTAAGATGCTTTTCTTGTTCAATTGTCTAGTTAATGGGAAAAACGAAGGAAAAGAAATAAACACATGATCAATGCATCCTTTCTTTCTTTCTTTCACTACGTTTCTCTCTCTTTCTCTCTCTTTTTGTTCCTCTCACCTCCTTCTAGAGTACTGTGCGACGGAGAAAGCATTTGACCGAGTATATCTCTGTCGTTCAATCTAGTCATCAGCCGTACCCGTAAGAATGCGCAGTCCATTCTATAAGTCTACTCCTTGGCGAAATTCGCTGGCGATTTCGTTTGCAAGGTCACCCTGTATATACATGCACAAGGGGGCCGTGCACCCTCGCGGCCCCGACACGCCGAGTTCGGACGAGTTTGGCTTCCGGTGCATTATCGAATGTACTCTGCCTACCCTCGCGAAAGAAAGCGGCCCGGCTTTCACGAGTGCGCCGGCCGCGATATTTTGCGGATATCACGCGAAAAAGTATATTCCAGGCGAGTTTCTCGCGCGAGTCGGGTGGCACATTCCTTCCCGCCACCTTGAGGCACGTTACTGCCCTTCGGGACGTCGTATCGTATCGCTGCTGCGCCAGCGATAAGAAGAGTGAAATGTCGACGAGCGCGAAGCTCTGAGATCTGAAAACGGAGAGGATTATTCTTAAGAGGGTAGTAATTAACTGTCAATCCTTCTCAGGTTTTATTCCGCCAGGAAGTCACTGCGCTATCGCGTCCAGGACATTTATTTGTTATTCGGAGGTGTTGCCTCGAGTCGAAACTTTATAACTCGCGCTTTCGACCTAAACTTTTCAACTTCTATATATCCTGAAGGATCAGCATATGTTTGATGCACATGGAAACTGAAGTTCTACTTGGCGCCTCCAAATGGCAGACAGCGCACAAAATGCCACTTATTTATCCTATAGACGTCTTCCAGGTTAAATAGAATAAAAAACATAGGTCGACATAGGTTTCAAAGTATCAAAGTGAATGCGCGCGCGATAAGGCTCCTGATCAGTCAGCCGATTCTGAACTCTGTGTTAACAGTGACGACATTGTAAACAGTAAAATGATGAACTACTAGCCGAGAAAATATAATAGGATAGCGCACGTTTGTATGATACGCGTATATGTATATGTCTTGTTGTGTCCCGAAATTTGTCAAACTTCTTAAATAGCGAGCCGCATCAGCCGGCGAACTTTGCGTTACGTGCGAATGAATATAATGATTCGAAAAATAATTCGCGCGTGATGCGAGGCGCGGTACATTAGAAGTTTTTAATTAGTACAAACCGCCGCAGGTTTAATTACAAAGTGCGCGCAATGGTAATGTGGAGTACTTAAGTATGCTGCTACTTTATGGGATGCACGGAACAATAAACCTACTAAATTGCAGCTGCAAACGTAGCAAAGTAGTAACAGCTATTAAAACTTTAGTCGTGGATGGTGCATAATGCAGTTGCCCGTAGCTGCGAATACGCGAGGCTTAGCTAGGATCGCTACGCCTGGTCTGATATTGTTTCAATAATCATCAATCACGCGCGTAACTACATACCGTTAGCACGTCGTCGTCGCCGACGAGCCGATGACGACTGCAACGACGTGGAATTGGGTTACGTCGACGCGCGCGCAAGATCGCACGGAATTATTCGTCGTCGAGAAGATTAATCCGGCATTTGCACCAACATTGAAACTTAGAGGCTGAGGAGTCGTCGAAATTTTTATCTTTTCCGACCATAATATTCCATTTAATGCCTATTTTGATACTTTGAAACTTATAGCACTCTCTTTTCATCTTATCTTACCTACTAAACCTACTTTCTACTCTGCCATTTAAGGGCACTAGGTAGTACTTCAATCTCCATGTGAATATCAAACTGTATATTCTGGTTTTTCAGAATATACAGATATTACATGGAGAGAATAAATGTTATATTGTAGTTATTTTTTGTACGAATTGTTTTGAATTTTATTATGTTCCTGAAGTAAGGGCCATCGCATATATAAAATGGCATTGCTGCATGTGGAAAACTGTTAAAGATTTTACATTAAATTTTTTTTCGTTTTTGCCATATATTGAGCAATACTCCTATTTTTGCACGTACTTTTATTGCACAAAAGCATTTATAATTCTGTACAATATGATGTAAACTTTACAGAAAAATGTCAGTATATTATCGGTAAAGTTTTTAGCATTCCCTTGATGAACATAATAAATTTCGTTGAAAACATAACAAATTTTTTAATAGCATATTTCAGTAACTAAAACATAAGTAGCACGTATAAATTGAAAGGGGATCAATCACTACAGAATCAGTCGATCTACTCTACGGTTACATTCGCGTTATATGATAATTTTTACTACACATTCTCTCTCCGTGTGTGTAGAAAGTTCAGGTGTGTCGAAAGTAGAGTTAAAATTTCGACTCGGGCTTGCGAGTCGTCATTGTCGCGTCCAAGGGATCACGATTTTTCCTCGGGACTCAGCTCTGAGTGCGTCACGACGGTTCACGAGGTATGATTGTTGACGAAGTAAAATTCGCTCTCTTGCACGAAGGATAGATAGAGAGTGAGAGAGAAGGAGGGCGACAGGAAGAACGAACGACGATAAGTCACGCGTCGCACTCGCCAGTTCATTACTCGCGGGAACGAGGACGAGATGGAGAAAAGGATTTTCAGCAACTCTGCAATTGCGCCGGGAGACGTAACTAATACACATCGCGCGCGCACGGAGACGAGGGTGCGATGCGTGCCTGCGCGTAATCCTTCTTCTTGTCCATTTGTACGCGGATACGCGGAGCGCGGGGACGTAATAACCACGAGGTTCGTCTATATCTGCGTCATTTTCGCGTTACAATTAAACGTTCATTCTGGTCGTGGCTTGGTCTTTTTTTGTAACTTATTACTTTAAAATACGATACAGTCCGATGCCTTGGCCCTCTTTCCCACACGTAATCGACATAATGAGTTTTGCAAAAACGCGATGTTGCTTTCTTTTCTTTTTTCCCATTAATGCCACAGCCCAGTAGGAGAAAGGAGAGCAGCGTGCATCGCACTTGGGTCGAAGACGCGCGTAGAACAGATGGCCCAATTAATGCGCACGCTTTTTCCTCGCGAAGCTCATCGCTGCTCTCGCAAATGTAGTCGATATCCTCGAGGAATATATCAGTAAGAGTACTCGTGACTGAAACGCGCCGAGAGCCGGTATTGCGAAAGTTTTTAATTGCCGCTATCTCCGAATGTGTTTCTCCTGTTCGCTCTTTTCTCCCCCCCCCC
>NW_022639478.1:1049091-1052624 GCF_010583005.1 Odontomachus brunneus
CTCTCTCTCTCTCTCTCTCTCTCCCTCTCTCTCTCTCTCTCTCTCTCTCTCGCTCGCTCGCTCGCTCGCCCGCCGTCTCTTTCTGGCACCGACTTCCGACTTTTGTACGTTTTCCGCGGAGACCAGCTAGTCTTCTTTCCTCTTCTATCTCGCGCGCTTTTTATCTCCATCTTCTTTTTTCTTCATTTTTCTCGTTTTTTCCTAAATAAAAGTGTCGGTGTCTCTCGCGGTGCGCATCGTCTCGTCTCGTCTCGCCTCGCCTCACCTCGCTCGTTGAGACGCGTTTTCGTGCGTGTAAACCGCCACTTTGCGCCAGGATGAGGAAATTAATTAAAGCGTCTCGTTCTCCTGACTCGGAGGGGTGAGAAGTCGAGACGTTACACGAGAGAAAGAGAGAGAGAGAACTATGCGAGGACGCGAAACGAGACACGATATGGAAGAGAAAGAGAGAGAGGGTGGAAATACGCGAAGCGTATAGCGGTTGGCGGTGCTAATGACAGATCCTTCAACTCGAATTCAGAGAGACTTTTTTGTAGCGAAAGTTGGACGTGGCGGCGTAATCGCGGATTTCGGACGCGTCCAACTTTCCTCTTTCCTTCCGTGGACACCGTGGAGAGTGATTGATCGCCCTAATAGCGAGGAATTGAATTAAATGCATATTACTTGACCGCACTCGGGACTCCGGTCGATCCCGGGACGTCCGAGTCGGGAGCCAAGCGGGCTCGCCCCTGTCCGACCTTTCCCACGCGTCCTCGTTATCCTGAGTGCACGGCGGTTAACGTCGGTGCGCACCTACTGACGACGTTAATTAATGCACCGGCGTTCCGCTCCTGGTACATCCATTGGCGAACCGTCGACGTCGAGTGCACACCGATGCACTGCGGCCCGTCACATTGCAGTAACTATCGTAAGGGTTGAAACGTGCACCCTCCGTCGCTCTCTCTCTCTCTCTCTCTCTCTCTCTCTCTCTCTCTCTCTCTCTCTCTCTCTCTCCCTCCCTCTGTCTCTCTCTCTCTTTCTTTCTCGCGCGCGTGGACCGAGCGCGCTTCTCGAAGGAAAGATCCTTCGTTGTACGTGCGGCGAAAGAAACCATGCATTAGAATGAAGGAAACATAAAATAAATTAATTACCCAGAGCGCGTTAATTAATCACGCGGTTTACGATCCCCGCGAGAGATTGGGGGGGTGGGGGTTGACTCGCTTTGGTATACAAATTGCCGTAATTACGGGGCGTAATTAATGTTACATTCGGCGCGTTACAGATTGATATTTTGGGGGTGATACCTCGTGTTAAAAAGAATATTTGATCTCGCTCGCTCTATCGCAAGCCGCGGTATGCCCTTCCATTCGTCGCCACCGTCCATACAGGTCCCTCGTTGCTCTTGGGAGAGCAAGATCGAGCGACGAGGCGGCGGTGGTGTACACCGAATGCGAGAAATACGTTCCACGTGGAATGCAAGTCGAGGAAATGTGAAGGGACGTCGCCGCCGGCGGGTTTTGTTAAAAATAAGAGCTCGAGGGACACGCAGAAATGGGAAATTATTCCGACGTCGACGTGATATTTCAGCAGTCGGCGGAGAAAGAAGGGAAACTGCGAATACACACACGTACGCGCGTCTTCGAAAATATCGCGCGATATTATACTTATATCCGAGTATACGTTATCAGCTGCTCGTTGAACGTGTCAGAATGATGACGTGGAACGATCTCTCGTTTTGCGCGGCCAGTGAAAATATATTCC
This sequence comes from Odontomachus brunneus, assembly GCF_010583005.1. Lineage (NCBI taxonomy): Eukaryota > Metazoa > Arthropoda > Insecta > Hymenoptera > Formicidae > Odontomachus > Odontomachus brunneus. The sequence goes on from NW_022639478.1 coordinate 1,050,832, forward strand.
GAATTCCCACCGGGGAAGACCGGATATCAAGAATTGTACGAGTGAAAAATCGAGCCCTGATAGTTTCTCGCGCATTCCTTGGCAACAGCAGTCACATGATGTCGTACATTAATAATTGCCTTTTTGTTATTTTCAGTTGACTTCGAAAAAAGAGATTTTCCAGTTTGTCTAGTATGCATGTTTGCTTGTATATTTTCTCGTAATTCGAGAATCATTGAAGATATATTGAGATGAAAGTTTCTTTGTAACATGTTTGGTATATTTCATCTATACAAGGTTCTTAGATCACCATCATTATTCGGGAATTTGTCCAGGCGAACCGAGTAATTCCATTACTTGAAAATCCGCGAACGTGCAGAGATACACGAAACTTTCATCTTCAATTGACTTGAAAAAAAAAAGAAAACTTTTTAACCGACTTCAGAAAGAAACTAAATTTATTAAATAATCAAAAAGTACGAAATGAAAGACTGTCCTGAAAAACGAAAAATAACCCATTGTAAAATCGCGGAGCGTGGCGCGCGAGTCACGAAACACGGATTGCGAAATCGAGAGATCGGTGGCACGCGCTATTCATTCGACATCGAGAACATCTCGAGATAAGCCTGACCGTCGTCGTGGGGACGCACGTGACGGATGCATAATTAATATTTTCTACGGCGTTACGTCCGTTTTAATCCGGCTTCTGGCTACGCCACTGGTGTCCAGAACAGCGACTACGAGTACGGATCGCGGAATATACGCGGGTTTGGCACGCAATCCAACCCCCATCTCCTCTCTTTCTGTGTCTCTCTCTCTCTCTCTCTTTTGTTCGTCTTGCTCGACGAAGACGATGAGGGGGCGCGCAAAAAGGGAGTGCAGAGACCGATCAAAAGGACATCGCGTGTCGGCCGATCGTTCCATTCTCCCACTCCGGCAGTATGTGCCATTTTTTTCTCGTTATTCACGCTTCAATTAATCTTGCCGTTGCTGCCGACAACGGTCGGTCGGCCGGCCGATGTCCGAAAACTGCGCCCCCGCTTCGTCGTCGTCATCATCGTCATCGTCGTTATCGTCGTTGTGTTGGACGACACGTCGCGCTCGTTCTCGTGCGACTCGCAGCCGTGAAGGAAAAAATTGCACGCGCCGCGCAGCTGATTACTCTCTTTTGTTATGTATTTCGTTATATATCGAGAGTACACACCGAGCATATACGTGCGTGTACTTGGCGAAGGGGGTGTGTTACTGATCACAGAGCGTTGCGTGTCGCGCATTCATTACGCCGCGCCGCCACCTCGTTCTTTTTCTCGCGATCCCGGTATAATTCAATTAAAGCGGCGGTTACTCACCCGCCGCCACGTGCGCCGTGTCTAAATTTCTTCTTCATGTACTCGCGCCCTCCCCCCGCCGCTCTCTTTACTTCCCTTGCGAGTTTCCACGCACGAGTCGTCACGTCGCGTCACATGTGCGGAGTGGTGAGATTCTGTGCATTCGAGCGGAGAAATGTTTCTCAGCGCCGCCGACGTTCCACAAGGTGAAACGATTTTTGCCGTAATGGCTGGTGCAGTTACGACAAACTTTCTTCACATATCGTCGACTCGCATTGAAGTGGAAACGTCTGATTGCGCGAGGGCACGCCAAGTTTAACATCTTGTTCGATCCGGAGCGCGTGTAAGCGTCGACGCGTGTTCGCCGTTCTGCACGGGGATCGATAAACGTTTAAACAACAACGCGGGAATGTCGATTTCTCGAGAGAAAGCGAGAGAGAGAGAGAGAGAGAGAGAGAGAGAGAGAGAGAGAGAGAGAGAGAGAGA
>NW_022639478.1:1052925-1071347 GCF_010583005.1 Odontomachus brunneus
GAGAAAGAGAGAGAGAGAGAGAGAGAGAGAGAGAGAGAGAGAGAGAGAGAGAGAGAGAGAGAGAGAGGGAGGACGATCGCTCAATGTCGGGGATCGATTAGCGTATACGATACTCGACGTGTACGTGTGACGTTGATAACGACGCGCGACATGAAAAGCAAAAAAAATCTACAACAGCCAGCAAGAACCACCGCGGATTTTGCTGCGAAATTTAAATTTACCTTCGAGAGAATGATTATTTCTAATGGTGTCTCTCAAAAGTATGCTTTGAGAAATTTCTCGAGGGACCAGAATAATTATTCTCTCGAAAACATATTTAAATGTTGCACCAAGAGATCCGCGTTGCGGGAGAAGGTCTCTTTATATTATATTTCTTCCGATTGAAAAGAATTTATTTTTATCACACAAAAAATATACTGGATATTCTCAAGGTTAACGAATAATTGCGCGAGATAGGTCGTTAATCTTCTTCAGTTAATAGTTGAGAATTTTATACGGTCGTTGGCAACATTTCAGAGGAATTTTGTGTTTAATTTGATCTACACGTACACTCGTAGGCAGAAAGCTTGTTCGTAACTTTTGGAGCGAGTTTGTGAGCACTTCATTTTGTTCATTAGAACATTCCTTTATTAGAGGATGAACTCTCCCATTGGACACAGGACGGAAAGTTCACAAACTCACCCCAAAAATTACGGACGACCTTTCTGTCCACGAGTGTACAATATTTTCCCACCTATAGTCGGATATACTCTGTACATGAAGATATACATGAAGATATACATAATTGAACGCAGTACGCATCACAAGAACTGCAGTTGTGAGAACTATATAGATGCACATATTTAACAACAGCAATTTTTAGCCTATGTGAAGTTAGCTCCCTATTTTTAACATTAAAAAGAAATGACTAGAGTTCTCAATCGATTTTAGAAATAGTTCCGACGATTAAAGCAGTCAGAACGCCATTTGAAGGGCAATTTTGAGCGCCACATCTATCTAACTTCAGTTCACACACGTCCTTCTTCTAACCATAGAGAATGCGGTTGCAGCAATCACAACACAGTTTCCTCTCTGTGTAGAGGTCGCGTGAGATATCGTCGGAAGAGAAACGACCTGTTATCTGAAGGATTCAATAAGTTTTGACTAAGTTAACTGCGTCGGACGTGGAGATATATCACGCCTTTGTATCTTCTGGCCGGATGCAACGCGCTCAGTTATATCGACGTACTTTATGCATCTGCACGATTCTCGAAAGCCACTCGGGGCCGGTGCGCGCGAGGATCGTTCAGTCGTTTGCGAAATATTTATGGTAGCCGGGCACACCTAAGCCGCCAACGTTTTGTTTTTGTATATTTTATGAGAGTCTACACGTGGTACGGTCGTGCACCAAGGATTGGCAAACGCTCATAACCGCCGATGCGGAATTTGCGAGCTCGTTTCTGCAAGCTCGTTTCTGCAATTCCACAGAAGCGCGACTCGGCGACATCGTTGGGTCGCACACTTTCAGATATTCCATAGGATTATTAGAGATCGGAACGTTCGTTCGTCGTAGTCCCACGACCGATCGCGATTCAACTCATCGATCATGGCGGGAAAGTTTCGCTGGTTTCGCGCTCACACATACGACACAGCGCGCGACATCGACAGCGAAATCGGATTCCGGCAACCTGCGCGGTTCGCGCGAACACGTTACACACCTCGATAATCGCGAACAATTGTATCGCTTTGTGGTGTTTAGTTTGTCACTTGGAGAGTGCATCTGCGCTGTTCTGTGCGCGATTCGCGTGGAATGATGGGCTGGACGACGTCGGGACTCGCTTTTCAGCCCGGGAACTGCTCGCGGTGAAAATAAATTAGCGCTGACTTGCAAATTGCGTTTCGTCCGCAAATACGAAATGGGTAGGAAGGAAGGACGACGGATGCGCAAGGATGAAAGGGAGGACGACCCTGCTGCGAGAAGTTGATGTTTTTCTCTCTTTCTCTTCTGGCGATGCCGTCGTTTTCGTATTGATAAAACAGTTTCAGTTTTACGCCGGGATGGTCGCCGCGTGCTCGCGAAAGGTCAAACTGTCCCGAAGACTTATATCGCGACTAAAGCGTCCGCATATTTTGCAGCGCGACGTTACTTCGTTACACAGTCCCGGCTGTGTGAACTAGTTTTAACGCGGTCTCGGCAAAATATATACGAAAGCGATGTTTGCGTATTCGGAATATCGCGCTATTCTGGGGTCAGATGGTACATTTTTCAGGATTTCGAAGTCGCGATTTCTTATACAGCCAATTGTTACGATTGACTGTACAAACACACGATCAAGAATCTCCTCTGTGTTCTTATGTCCATAACGACTCGACAAACCATGTATTTTCTTCTGTAATAACCTGCGATATTGCAAAGTAACCGTGTCTCGATAGCGGGTCAAGTTGGCTAGCAACTCAGGAGAAAAAGTGCCCATGTTCTAAAAGGAATATTTTGCGTTTCCACTGCTTCTCTCACAATAAAAATACAAAGCAAATAAAAGCAAAACACATGGCTGGCATATCCCTTGGGCCAACTAAACCCAGTCTTCTCCTCTACTTTGATACGCAAAATACAAACGTTGTAGCGCGTTTCCGTGAAAAAAACAATATTCTTTGTTTAATGTTGCATTTAGCGAAAAATGTCGCTTTGAGAATTTTATGTATTTCCAAGTCGAGGGATTTTAATTACAATTTGTTACGAAAGAGCGTTCTCGCTTTGTCGGGCGTCGAAGTGTTAAGATGCGTCAAAATATAACACGATGCTGATCAAAAAGCTCGCGCCTGCATCTCAAGCGCAATTAATGCACTTATCGCCGCGATGTTTACGACGACGAGCTTCTGCGAAATTTTCGCGCCTGTATGCGCGCTAATAATTGAGGACGCAGCTTTCACGGTAAATTACACGCGAGCTAATCAAACAGTGGCCGATCTTGGGAGATCGTAACCGCCGCGACGACAATTCAATGAACCGTAATGGCGAGTGAGTGGTCGCGTGCCGCGCCTGGCAAATTGTGAGCTCGTGGTTGCTACGAGGGAATTTTCGCGTAGCGTTCTAACGCAAAACCCTTTTCCTTATTGCTGACTCTGATTTATCACGATATTATACCTCAAAAACACATAGAATCGCGCGCGATGTGCATTACGATAAGATAGCTTTCTCCACATCGAAATGGGAGATTTTCGCATTCGAGATTTGCGCGTTGGTCTCCGACCAACTGGAGATCCCCCGCTGATTCGTCGCTCGAGTTGCTAATTTCTTACGTTGAATAATTCCGGAACTAATCCTCGAGTCCGTCGACCGTTGACTCCACCGACGGAAATTAAACGAAGAACAAGGCGTTACTCTGTCTGTCGCTTTTCTTCGACTTGATTTCCGAAAAGAACTTTTCATTTCCGATCGTCTGGAGCAGCTCGTAAGCTGCTTTCGTCGCCGAAAAGCAAGTTGTGTTGGAATCGCTGAGGAGCAACCAGATGTACGGTAATCTCTGTAAAGAGTCTCACCGACCTAATCGTCCACGACGCGATGAGACAGGCGGGGCGTTTATCAAGTGACGCTTTAACAAAGATTCGCCCTTTCGCGCTCGCCGGTGGTATTTAACCAGCGGATAGAGAATAGAAAGCGAGCAGCCAGGCAGGCGGCAAGCAGGCAGGCAGGCAGGCAGGCAGGCAGGCAGGCAGGCAGGCAGGCAAGCTCGGCGGCAAGCGGAGACGGAGAAAATGAGGTGGAGAAGACAGGCGAGGCCCCGGTACTGCGTCCATTAGGAAATGAGGCATCCCGGGTTTAACGAAGTCGCGACTAACGCTTCCCCCATCCACACCGCGCTCACTTCCCACGCTCGTTTTGCTTCGAATTACTCTCGGATTTGGAGGAGGCAGACGCGAAGACAACTGCGTTACATACCGCCTCCAGCGCCCTTATTTTCCGCGCGTCGTTTTTTCTTTCATTTAACACTCCGCGTACAATTAATGTCGTTGGGTCTGTGAGTTCAAAAGGAATGTTCGATCGTTCGTTCCAAACTTTCGTTAAGGAGCTGGCAACATTTCAAAATAGCACAAATCTGTTTGCAAATTTTACTGCGTTGCTATTTTATAGCTGAGATTTTCTTTATATCTTTGGAAAACAATGTGTCCAAAAATATCGATTTCCAACCAAGTTATGCTACTTCCAAGTTGCTGCTCAGGTCTGACGGATCCAAATTGGACTGTATTCCATGTAATAGGATTCCATGTTCGATCCAATATTGAGTCACTACTGGTTGCCAAATGTTCGGAAGTGGCACGATATTGGCTGGCTACTGATCCAGTATTGACGCAGCGTCAGTTGATAACTTGGGCACGTAGATGATACTAGCCATCGTCAGTCAGTGCTGACTTGGTATTGATTTTAAAATTGGCCCATTGCTGAGTCACTACTGATCGCCTGATTGGCATAGTATCGGCTGGCAGGATCTTGGCCGACATTTGGTAGTCGTACGTCGACCAAACTTTGGACTCCGTTGTAACACTGAACTATTCTATATAATCAGGCAGTCACTCATCAGCCAGTGCTGCCCCAGTGGTGGCTGAAAGAACCTTGTCCACACTTGACTGCCGTAGCGTTAGCCAAGTATCGGCTTCGCCCAAAAGCCTCCAGATCAAGGCTCAATCGTGCCCGGCCCGATTCGTTACCGAATATAACCTGACCTGATCTGTACACGCTTTGGTAAATTGAGACCCGATCGGATCAATTTCTTCTCAGGACAAGAAAGGTCTGATCAAAAGGGTCTCATTTTACCAAAGCGGATATAGATCAAACCGACGAGTGTTACATTTGACGACGGATCTGGGTATGGATATTGGACCTTGATCCGCATAACTCTGACTCGGTTGTAATGTCTGGCTGACCTAAAAAATATGATTGTACGCGGAGAGTTAATACCGTCTAATTAACCTCCTTGTGGCGAGTTACTCGGGTCGGGCCGATGGATTATTCGCGAGCCGCTCTCGCGATAACGCTTATCGTTCACGCGCGACCGCACCCTGCCTCCTACGTACGCCGTAGTGCCGTACGTGGAACTTGAATATATGATGCACCGTTCTGACGCTTCTTTTTTTGATACATTACCGGGCGAGTGTTTCCGGAGCGATCCTGGAAAAATGGCTTGTCTCCTTTAGTGCGAATATAATCCGTCTGCTCTACTACTACCTCGCGCGCGTTTTCGCGTCCACGGCGTGATATCTCGACGGCGTGACCTGATATTCGCGAGCCATTAATAGTATTGTGTTACGACTCGCGGAGAGAGTATCGAGATACTTCTTGGTGATAGTGATTAACGACGGCTGCGGCGCGGTTATAGCGGGAAAATACTCGCGCGGCGAATGATAAATCGTTGTCACGTCGGCGGCAATTATTGCTGCCGTTGTCGATGGAACGGCCGTTTACGCGGTGCGACTATTAATTAACGCCGATACTCCGCGCCGGCGAGCATTTTTTTTCCATCGGTCGGCCGCTGAAAAATTGGGCCTTTGCGCTCGGAAGCGCCGCGACGCTCTCTGCGCCGAGTTGAGCGATAACTCGTGCGGCCGCACGCGGCCGCCGTAAAGGTTGACGTCGCTTTATACACTTTTGTAATTAACGCGACCGGTGCTTTTTGCCTCCTCTCTCTTCTCTCTTTTTCTCTCTCTCTCTCTCTCTCTCCCCACAAGAGCCGCTAATTCTTTTAATACCGGGGACAAGAGTAGCATTGAAAATTTAATTAATTAATTGACGGTCTTATCGTCACGGGTCATTAAGTCGATTATGCGCGCCTTCAAGCGGCCATGAAGGTATCAGAAAGCGTGCTCGCTCGTTGGTTCACGTCGCTAATGGTACGATCCATCTCGTCACGGTGATCGACTCAATGATAACGCCATTCGAGTCGTCCCGCTCGTTTCCCAATTCTTACACGTTGTTATTAAGTAGAGTCGCCGCGAACGCGCCGGAAACGTCAATCGGCTATTATGCCGCGCAATTACACCTGTCGAGACGCAATAATGACGCGTAAATGCCAACGAATCGGCGCTAATCCTTTTACACGCGAGCGGTGGTTGCGGATTAAATGCCAGCATGTGTTCGATTAATTGACTCGCGAGTGGCACTCGGTCAAGGTGGTGCGAGGAAGGAAGTTACACCTGGGTGACGGCTTCCAGTCAAGGGTGATGAGAAGTAGCGTGCGATCGTCCGGCAAGAAAAGTCGCATTCTTGTTGAGTGGTTTCCGGCTGCAAGGCTGGCTCGATCATAAATTAGATGCAAATTGAGTCAATAGCTATTATCACCTTGGACATCTGTGAGACAAGTGGTCTGTTCTTTTTAGCTGCATTGCTACATCGGTGCGATAAGTTCAAGTGAAATAAAATATATTTATCTCATTCTAACTTATTGCAACAGTGCAGCTAGAAAGAACAGACCTATAATATATAATATAGGATATAATATAGGGCCAATACTTATACCTTGTGCTGTCACTTCTGCTCCCGTATTCAAGACCGATTACTTACCGCGAGCCCATGAGCAGTGGCGCAGTTGTGATGCCTAATTCATCAGGGTTTCTACGTACTGAGAGAAATTATTCGATAAGAAATTAACAAACGGATATTTCCGATTAAAATACCAATGAATTTTTGCACGCGGTCAGCAAACATTCGATGAAAAATATATCGGTTTATAATTTTTTGGTCGGTTTATCTAATAAAATGTTATAATCGGAAGTATCCGATTAAATTTAATCGGATATCCTGATCGGATATAAAAATTTCGATCAGTATTTCGATCGGAGATGTTTGTAAATTTTTTATCGGGTAATTTCTTTGTACGCTCTATCCATCGGGAAAAAAATATGTTCAAATCGTTTCGCAAACGCGAGTACACTGTGTACTCGCGTTTTGAAACGGTCTGAACACTCCTTCTTTTCGACGCAGTTTGGAACGCAGTCGATGATCCAACGAGAAAACTTGTTTTTTATTAATTCCCAGAAGATAAGTTCTCTAATTGGACTATCGACAGCGTTTCACACTGCACTGGAAAAAGTCTTAAAACCGTTTTGGAGCTCAGCGTACAGCGGGAAACGCGCAACCGCTCTGAATATTCATACACTCTCGCTATAGTTAATATAATATACACGGTAACAATATCAGAGCGGAACCGTGCGCGCGATTTTGAAAACAACTCTCTCTCTCTCTCTCTCTCTCTCTCTCTCTCTCTCTCTCTCTCTCTCTCTCTCTCCCCCTCTCTTTCTCTCACACACTTATTTTGCGAGGCATAGTCGATAAGCGTGGCAATTTGGCGAGTCGGGCTGAAACCAGGCGCTACAGAAATTCATGAAAAATTCGCGGCTTCGACGGGGACACAAAGTGTGGGGAACCGCCGCTAATGACTCCGGAGTGTATTACCTCGGCCGTCCATTCGGGACGCGCGATAAACGGATAAATTGAGTTCCAGCCACGGCGCGAATCCTGAATAGAAGCGGTCTGCTCTCTCTCGATTATATCGTTGGTGACGTAACCGAGATGGATGAATCCCAATGGTTGGCCCGTTTTCCAAAGAAAAGCGCTGTCCCCTTTTGTCGCGACTCTTGTGTGTCCCGCGCTTTCGGATTTATTCATAAACACACACGTGCGTGTTTACACGAGGCGAGGCTTGCAACAACGACGTTGTCGTTTTATCTCGGGAATCGTCTCCCAGGGGTAAATCGATAAGTATAGCGAGCGCACAATGTACAACCGGCCTCTCTCGTTACATCGTCGTTAGGTCGAGCCCTCCCTCCGGAAGATTCTCGCTCGTCCGGCGAAAAGCGATTTCCCAAGCTTGAGAGCCTTCTCGCAATTAGGCGTCCGTCAAGATTCCCATCGAATGAAAATCTCGCCAGACGGAGAGTCTATCATTAACGTAAGCGGCGCGCGCCGTCCGGCCGGGAGCTTAACGGAGGTAAGAAATTTGGCGCGACGACGAGCAGCTATCCGTCATCTTTTTCGTCCTACCGGGTAGGAAGGAAGTCTCGAACCGTTTACCGGTGTACGTGTGCTTGCACGTACACATATACTACGCGTAAGCGCGCCGCCGTCTCACGTACCACACGGAATCTCTTCGTTTGCCGCGTTTTCGGCTATTTTAAGGGAGACGAATCGCGCGCGGCGAGAGGACTAAGCCAATTTCGCGAGCGAAGCGCGAGACGCGCGCAAGATGCAGACGGAGAGAGAGCCCGAGATGAACATAAATTACTTCAGCGAACACTCTTGCGCGCGTCTTGACGTGAAAGGCGACGCTTTTCCGACGTCGTTTCTTACGTTCCCTTTTTTCGCCGCGGAGCATCTCGCGATTTCGGGATTACGCTTGCGATTTGACCCGCGAACGATGTCGTTGCTATTCCCTCCTCGAAGCTCGTCGGAGCTCGCTCTCTTCAAGTGAGTCGGTAAAAGTTGAATCAGTAGAAAGGAGTATTTCGCTGATAATCGGTGAGTATTCACTGACTTTCAATGGAGGCCCTGCCACTTCACTGCTCCATCGTATATTTCTCATCGATCTTGACCAATAAGATTCCATTGCCAAATCTCTGTGTAAGGCACAAACTCGTTACACACCGAATCCTCCAACTATCTGCGTTCGTGGTGATGGAATCAGCGGTTTCTATGCGCCTTGCGTGCAATGACACTGTCTGTGTTTGCAAACCGCGTCAATAACGGTAACAATCGCCGCTATTAACTGATCCTTCCAGCGATATTGTACTGATTGCAGTGCTATACTTGCAACTGAACCACCAGTTATAAATATGGCATTTCAGTGAAGAATGCACTGATTATACTTAAGAGATAAAAAGAGAGAGGGAGAGAAAGCGCCCGCTCCTTTTCTCAGGGCGTTTTCGAGCGTTATGGTGGAAGGATATCGTAGGGTGGAGAGAAAGAGCTACCGCAATGCAGGCAAGGGCGTTGTCAGGGGCGACCCTAGCGACCCTAAGGCCTCATTCGCGCCGAATGCGCGGCGATCCGTTTGCGAAATAATACCCGCGTGTGCGATCGATCTTTTGACTCGATATGCCGGTCATGCGGATGTAATTTATTCGTTGGATCGACCAACCGACCGACCGACCGACCTGCCGGCTTGCCGGCTTGCCTACCTGCCTGCCTGCCTTCCTGTCTGCCGTCGAGTCGCACCAACATTTGTCGGCCGCGTGTGTGTTGATACACGCCCGGAAAACTACATCCGACTCGCGCCTATTTGCGAATTTCGCCAAACAGCTCGCACGATGGATTCAATAGATCGCGCGGTATCGATAATATCGCGACGGAATGCCCTCCGCGAATTGAATGCGCTTAGCTCCTAAAATACGCCGTTCGATGCAATTATAGTGGGGCGATTCCCGCGAATTGTATCAATCGATGCATATTTCACGAGTTAGAGAGACCGGGATTAGTTGACTATCGGGGTAAGTTGGCAAAATCGTTTGTTTTTACTTCTCTTTGACAGATTTCAGAATTGAGCAAGTAAGGATTTCAAGGCCTTTGACATGTTCAAAAATTTTGCTTGCTTAATTCTGTACTTATTAGAAAATAGCAAAAGTAATCGATTTTGCCAGCTTACCTCGGTAGCCAACTAGCCCTAGTCTCTCCCTACCGGGAATTATTCCCCTTTTAGTGTCTTTGTCGATCTTGAAGTCTCTGCAGCTATTCTATCTCGTATATTTTGATTAGAACTATGAAACCGAAGCTTCTCTCTCTCGACTCTCTTATATTTTCACATGTATTTTCTTGGTAGTGAGCTTTTGCTCTTGTCTCTTTCTTATCTTTCTGTGCCTCTATCTGAGTCGAAATTTTAGTTCTATGTTAAATATTGGATCAACATAAGCGCTTAATTCGTCAAAATAGGTGTTGAATGGAATAGTGAGACTGAAAGTAAAATCAAAATTTTGATTCGGGTACGAAGCTCTTTCGGAACTCCGCGGGGTCTCTCGTGTTATTTGCAGAATGCGCTGAAATCGCAGTCTGTAATCTGGATATCTCAGTGACAGCATTACGGGCCGCTAATAGGACGCGCGATGTAATCCTGTTAATTCGACGTTATGTAAATCGCGAGACGCAGTTGCGTAATTGCGTTAACTCTCTTGCATGAACCGCATCTGCATTTTCAGTGACTTGTGCGGGAAGAGTAGCGGCACTTTTGGGACGTACGCGGCTCCTCTGGACTTCCTCCTCTCGACGTACTCCTTTCCTTTTCTTTCCGTTTTAACTGCACTTTCTGCCATCGATCTTTTGGTTTTCCGCTCGTCGACCGGCAGTCCCGTTTTAAATGGGCGAAATCCGAAGGAACATGCCTCACGTTACCGTTTAATTTAATTAAGAAAAGCAAATTATATTAACGTGCGCGAAAACAGCGAGCCCATCGCCGTCGCGGCTCCGTCGAGACAGACTTTCGAAAGCACTCTGGATCTGGTCCTATCCATCTAGGACTTTTCCCCGCTTTGTTGATTCGTAATACCGATTAAGGCTCACCGTGGACCCCGACGGTATAGACCGTGTTGATTATCCTTCCGCTTGTTTTGCCTGTACTTTCGCGTTTCGGTCGAATCGATGCAAAGAGAAAGAGCGAGAGAGAGAGAGAGAGAGAGAGAGAGAGAGAGAGAGAGAGAGAGAGAGAGAGAGAGAGAGAGAGAGAGAGAGAGAGAGAGAGAGAGAGAGAGAGAGAGAGAGAGAGAGAGAGAGAGAGAGAGAGAGAGAGAGAGAGAGAGAGAGAGAGAGAGAGAGAGAGAGAGAGGAGGGGGAGAGCGAGAAAGAGAAAGATCATTATCGGAGGCGGGCGTAACGGTGTCGAATTATCAGACGCCAAATCAACCTGTGTCGCGAGGACTGCTCTGTATTTACTCGTTCCATTAACGCCGGATTAGTATGTAGAATGTAAACGTGCGCGCGTAAAATAGAGACGAGTTAAGCGAATTACCATAAATCGATGCATCCAAGCCTTTGGCGGGAGCGACGTGCTTTCGTGGCAACATCGACGCCAACATCCAGATGGCACACAATAGCCGATAATGCCTTGTCCGCGCGTATTGTGCTCGACGGGCATCTCGTCGGACCGTCGCGATTTACTGCGTGAACCGACGAGTTCAGATAGTGTGTACGCGTGATGTTGCGAGAATGCAATTAAAGTCGCGTCAATGTCGGCACGTATAGTCGTTAGTTTTCCTGAGCGCAAGCTCTCGGAATATAATGAATGTGCGTCTGTTCTCGTTGCAGGTTGAGCTAAAACCATTGCGAGAGGCGGCAGTCGCGGTCCCCGCGCCGAAAATCACCGAGAAGCGGAAGACCGAAGACGCCGACGCCAGCAAGGATCTGAAAAAGGTGAGTTTGACATGTCTCAAATTTGTTCCATAATCCTAATACATTGATAATCCTTATTATTAACAAAGCTTTAATTGCCATGCTGCGTCACACGATTCATCAAAATCTGATAACATCACCTTACACAACAGATAACTGATCAACCTGATCAAAAGCGTGCGGTAAATTTTTAGTCGGGAAATGAATGAAGCGCTTTGCAATTACTCGATTAGAAATTTATCTCATGGTCTTGATCAGGTTGAACTCAATCAATCATCTGGCTTACATCAAATGAAGTTACCGGCTTCTGGTCAGTCTTGTAACGCAATGTGACAAGCAGAGCCTTATTAATAATAAGGATTTTAATCATTAGGATTACATCACTTGGATTTATTTACATCACTAGGACCCGATAACATTATCTTGTTATAAATAAGTGATTGCGATTATGAAACCTCAGGATCATGAAATAAATATCTAGTCGTTCTTCTTAATTCATCTAGTGTAGTACACTAAAACTTGAGTCTTTTTCTCTTCAGCTTTATACGAAAAGAATATTACAGCTTTTTTCTCATGTAAATTTTTTCCAATTTAGCTATGTTTCTAGTAATGTTGCGATAGACTTTTAAGGAACATGGCAAATTTTTTAATAGCACATTTCAGTTCCTAGACAAAGATGCGACCCAGTCGAGCTAAAAGACCTCTTTTACGATTCGCTACTCGTGACACGAAAACCTCAGACAGATCACGATACGATCGAGACGTTAAAGATTCGAGAACAGACATTTGCGCGAGGAGAATCGAGTCGTGAATTCGGTAGCCGAAGCTTTGCACCTCTTCGCTTCGCTTGATTTGGAAGCGGTCGATTCCCGTCTCGTGCGTCGAATCAATCGCATTATCAGAGCTGTCGATCGGACGATATGATGAATCGGTGCGCCTATCGCCTCGTATGTTCCCGAATCACAGGGTGGCAGCGAGGATCACCATCCCCGAACGGTGATCCTCCGGACAGTTAACGCAGCACGCTGCTCTCGATGTCCATTTTCGAGGCCTCGTAACTCACGGGCTCGAGCGACGGCGCGGACGTCATGAGTTAGGAACAGATCGCGTACCCACCTACTACTATCCGTCCATCTGCCCGTCCGCTTGTGTATTTCGGTCGTCGATATTCGACGCGCCGCGTCGTCAGTCGCGAGGCACGGCCTCATTAATCTGCTCGCGGCGCACGCTGTCGTCATTAACGAAATAAACGTGGAGTTGTGAAACGAGCTGAGGCCGCCGCAGCCACTTTGAGAAACCTGAGTTGTCGGCGTCACTGTTACGACAAGTCACCGCGGGCCTTTGACGCGTCTTACGCTCCGCTATTCGCCACGGTGAGAAGTTAACGACGCTGCCGATACATGAGAGAGAGAGAGAGAGAGAGAGAGAGAGAGAGAGAGAGAGAGAGAGAGAGAGAGCGCGCTTTACCGCGAAGTGGAATAAAAAAAATCGTTTGAATCTCTTGTAGGTAGAATTCGGTTTCATTACGAAAACCGCGACGTTCTCGTTGAATATCAACGAGTGATCCGATCTACAGCTTTTTTCTTTTTTTTTCCTTCTTCCTTTCTACTTTTCCTCTTTTTTTTTTTAAGGAGAATTACTCAATGGAGTAATGATCGTTTCACTGTACGTATGCGTTAACGCGCGTTCAAGCGGGCGATCGAGCGGAAGCTGTTCAATCGGCCGGATGTAATAGCCAGAAACGTCACGCGGGCAAAAATATCTCGAAATTAAAATCAATTTACTCGCGAAAGAGATACCCGATTTACCACGCTCGGCGGCGCTCCAATAATTTTCTCGCGATTAGCTCGCGACCATCGTCGGCTGCTTGTTTTTTCTTCTTCCTCCCGCTCGCCGGAACGCCTTAGTTTACAGTTCTCCTCGAGCTAAGTTAAGATAGCCATGAAATTAATCGTCTCGAGCTGCGCTCCGAGTCTCTCGGGCGACTACTCGGGCCGGGCAATAGCTCGTTAATCCACCATTGATCTAAGGAAGAAGTCCCGGCGCGAGAGAACCCGGGGCGAGTTTAAATTCGCATTCGCAGCGTCGTTTCTCCTGAATTTTAAGACGCGCTTAAAAATATATCTCGCTGCTAGGGCTGTTACTCTACGTCCCACCCGAGGAATTTCTGATCGCGTAAGAGGAGCAAAAGTCGCCCGAAACACCGTCGTATAAATCGAAGAAGGGGGGGAGAGAGAGAGAGAGAGAGAAAAGAAAAACGGGAAATTACGAGGGACACGTTTCTTTCGGTCAGACGTGACAACCCTACTTGATTCCGATGCAGCGGCTGAAACAACTACCGCCTTACCGGAAACATCGCGGAAGAAGCATCCGTGTACAGCAACAGGCGGCGACAAGCCGTGCCAGAGATTCGAGGCGATGTTGCGTACATGTGTATGCGCACGTGTGTGTGTTCGCGGGTGTGGATGGTCGTTCTCCATTTCGTTACTCTTTTTGCTCGGCAGCGTCGTGACCCGACGGGAAGTACATTACGCTCGATGTCGTATCTACTATCCGACGTCGCAGCTCGCGCGGATTTACTCCTCTCTCCCTTCCTCTAGCTCTCTCTCCGCGAAATTCTTCGCGCGTCGCCGCGAAAGAAACGTCTCGCTCTCTCGGTACGTAGGCGATACGTTATACTGGGCCGTGCTAAAGTAATTTATCTTGCCGGGTCCGTAGCGGTTCTCCCGTTACAGTGCGTCGTAAATTAAGCCGGCTGTACGCGTACAGTGACAGACTGTTGCGCGCAAGCCACTCGATGACAAAGTACTTAAGACACGGCGACGATGGTCGCGCGTGCGCGACATAATAAAGAATAATTAAGGCGCTCGTTGTTTCGCGATCGCTGTTTTGCCACGGATACAATTGATGGCGTGGTAATACTTCTTGTATCTGATCACTTGAGTTATTCCATTGGATTTTCTTCCAATGCTTCTTCTTTCGCGTTCATTTCTTTCACTTGAAGCTAGTCGAGCGGGACAAGGCAGACTCGAGTAAGATCTCTCTCTTGGGGAGCAACATTTTGAACGCATGACGGGATGTCAATTTAAAGCTTCTTTCAGAGAAAAATAGCGCGAAAACACACACACACACACACACACATATATATATATATATACATTAACGGAAAAATACATACCGCATTCGAGTGAATTTTGTTATTATTATTACCTGGAAAGAAGTAGATTCTGAAACACTAAAACACTAAATAGTGAAACACCTAGTCATTTTTATGTAGAGAGATCCATAACTTATTTATCCGCCCATAATATTTATAAGCTACTTATATACTTTAAGATTTGTCTAAGATGCATTTCCTTAATTTTGTTAAGTGTCGTCTTTTCAAAATGTAATAATGTACGCCAATAGGCTGCAGGACAGTTGCATAGAATATACTTTGCCGTTTCTAATTCTTCTCAACAGAGTCGACATAGTGAATCGTTAGCTTTGCTAATTTCAAACAGTGTTCTATTAATATATATATATATATATATATATATATATATATATAGTCCGGCTAGCACTGCTTTATTGACAATATCTTACTCCGTTTTACTCTCATACTTACTCTCATACTGATAAAGCTTTCTACATAACACGAAGAAGTTCTCCAATATCTCATTTTGGTTTCGTTCTCCCACTGTCTAAGTATTTACTTGCCGTGATCTTTTAGGAAGATCATACAATGCGAGTCCTGGTCCAATAAAAGTTATCTCGGCCCCAGTTTTGGCTAGTTTGTCAGTCATTTCATTTCCTGATACTCATTCATGACCTGGTATGCTCCATAAAGATACCTTATTTCTTGCTGTCTGTTAGTAAGACAATACCAGACAAGTTTAGATTCGCAGGTCTAGGACTTCAGAGCTTTTCATGCCGCCCGACTGTCTGATAAGATATTTATCGTTACATACTTTTTTTAAATATAATACGATGGCTATAATCTCTGTCTGATAAATGGTCGCACTAATCCCCAAAGGCACTTTAACTTTACAATTTGGATTATATATCCCCGGTCCAGTGCTTGCATTTGTTAGCTTTGAGCTGTTCGTATACCATTGTAGCGCACCTCTACCAAAAGCGGAACCTTCAGAAGACCATATCTGTCTGGAAAGTATACTTTAAACGGCTGTTCAAAGTTAAACTTTGCCAACATTACATTTGTCAACATTACATTTAGACAGCTTGTTAACTGCTTTGCTGTAGAATCATCTAGGATTTTTAAATATTCTTTGAAGTCCTTTAGCCTATACCTATAGTTGCCGTAGAGAGGCACATTTATATGTTCAAGTGAATGTTACTCATTTCATAAGTATTTCGTAAGTACTTGATAAGTTTGTACATTCGCAAATCTGTCATAAGTTCATCACAAACTCCCATCAAACTTATTCAAAATACATTCTGAATCCCGACAAGTTTAGCAATCAAAAATATTAAATTGAAACACAAATTCGCGTGATTTGCTTACTACATAGAGTCAAACTATTGTTTTCTTCGATAAAGTTTTATTATAATATTCTTATAAAGAAAACAAATTCTGCTTTTATAGGAAAGACCGGGGCTATTTGGCCACCTACGTTGGATTGACAAAATCGATTATTTCTACTGTTCTTTAACAAATTTCAAAATCAAGCAAGCAGGAATTTCAAAGCTATTTTTAACATATTTAAAAATCTTGTTTGCTTCATTTTGTAACTTACTAGAGAATACTAGAAATAATCAGTTTTGTCAACTTATCTCGGTAGTCGACTGATCTCTTCTACATGACGATGAGCTTTTTTCAAATTTGTGATAAAATTATCAGGGAAATATTCTTTGGTAAAGATAACCATTGCTGTAAAGAAGGAAGATAAACAATTGTTTTTCTTGGCGGTGAAACGATATTTTTCCCGTGTGTATTTTCCCGGGTTGTTTAGACGGAAAAGGGAAGAAAAAGGCAACAGGCAAGTGGATTCTAATCCGAATATACTAGCGGTCAAATGTTGAATCGGCGGTGTGCAGGACTGAACCGTGCATATACCCCTATTATATTCGATGTCAGCATGCTATCTCCCTTGGCGCGCGTTATGCAGCGCGTTGCACATACGTACATGAAAGGCAGATATTCAATGCGGCGGAATTCCCTGCGTCCAAAATCGCGAATGCACACGCATGCAGGTCACCCCCGGGGTTATCCCTTTCTCCCTCTGGCTATCCATCGACGGTGATGCACGCCGCCTACACGTACAACGTCACGGCGCGCGTATCCCGCTTACAAAGTCCTCGCGCGTAAATCCTAGTAATACAAAATATACACGCGACGTCGTGCTCGGAGTCGCTTGGTAGCGAAGAGGGCCGCGTCTCCCGCGAAGCTCCTCGGCGCGCAGGGGTGGAAATCCGGCGAAGGGTGAATGCCTAAATGCCACGTCGCGCGGCGGCAGGGGCCGGGAGACAGAGAGAAGGGACGGACTCTCCGTGGAAAGCCTCAGACGATGAAAGCAACGCGGTCGATCGGCCCCCGGGAGCGAGGGAGAGAGAGAGAGAGAGAGAGAGAGAGAGAGAGAGAGAGAGACCGTCGTTCGTACAGACTGAGGTGGAACACCCGTTGGCGGCGTGCGGAGGAGGGTCGTTCGAGGTTGGAGAGTGAAAGGGAGGGATGTTTTAGGGCCGGTCGATACAGCCGAAAGTCCAGAGAGCGAGCCGAGTGGTGCGAAAATTCCTGCGGATGAGGATATATCGTCGCGCGAGGGGCTAAACGGAGAAACCGAGGCTCAGAAGGGTGGTTTTTGCCCTCTCCGGCTCTCACTCACCCTCTTACTCCTATTCGCTCTCCTCGCCCTCCTGCATCCTCCTACGTCTCCTCGTAACTCTGTGCTCTTTGTGGGCCTGGAGAGTCTCGTGTTTCCTCGCTGCCATCGTTGTCGCCGCCGTCGTCGTCGTCGTCGCCGTCGTCGTCGTCGCCGTCAACGTCGTCGTCATGGATGGCCTCGTTCGCTCTCGCGGTTGCCGCGGTGACTAACGTTTCCACCCGAGATCACAAACAATACATAATGGGAGCGTTAATTATTTGAGCAAAAATTTCGAGCAACCTCGTTACGGTTAACGAGGTACTCAAGCGAAACCGAAGTCGGATTGTTATTCGACGACAGGTACTATTCCTTTTTTTTTAAGGCGAATCAAGTGAATGCGAAAACATACGACTGTCGTCGAACAAAGAGACTGACAGTCAATCCGTCCGTCCGTCCGTCCGTCTGTCTGTCTGAAATAATGAATCACTGTGCTTCACTGTGTATTTATTACAGCCGTTGTCTCGCAATGGAAATATATCTGCGCGTTGCACACATCCTCGATCATAAATTTGTAGGAAGAATTTTATTGTTCGATATATCGCCAGTGTGATTGATTGTGTTTCATTAGACGACCGCGAAAATGAAAACCTTGTATGTCGCAAACCGTCTGTTGATCTTAAACGGATCATGGCATACAGAAAAATATTAAGATTTAAGCAATGAGCAAATTGACCAACCACAGTCAGTGTGACTCTTTTTACGGGCCGTGAATAATCGATTGTGACTTTTCTTACTGTTTAAGGGAATGCTGAAAACTTTACAGAATTCTGACATGTTTCTGCTGTACTTTCGTATTTGAATTCAGAAGATTAAGGATATCAGAAAAGTTTACAGAAAGATTTCTACACATGCGTGGTTAGGTTTTCCGCTGTATATGGTAAAACAAAGCAATACACATTTACGTAAATTCTGTACGTACAAGAAATACGAAAAGGATAGCGTGATTATGTTAGTGACGATCGTCTCTGCGTTATCGACATTTTCCAAGTTTGTCATCGATTTCAGCATCCCCTTAAATTTTTAGATTCAGCATCCGCTTAAGTTTTTAGGCTTCGTCTATAATATACGGAAAAAGCTTCGGGTAAGAAGCAAGAGTAGGAGTAAGAAATAAAAATAATATTTATTTCATTTAGCCTATATTTTCCAGCTCCCTTACGCCGAAAGTCTTCCTGGCAAATAAATACTTTCGGTGTAAGGGAGCTAGAGTTTGGATA
>NW_022639478.1:1071357-1078458 GCF_010583005.1 Odontomachus brunneus
ATATATATATATATATATATATATATATATATATATATATATATATATATATATATATATATATATATATAAAGAGAAATATAAATTAGTTTTATTTCTTACTCCTACTCTTACTTCTCATACGTCAAGCTTACTCCACGTATTGTAGACAAAGTTTTACTGCTTACGTTTTTCCGTACGTCATCCGCTGTACGCGCTTCTTGACATTATTGCTCTTGATCAGTGTTTTTCGTACAATCGTACCAGATCCATTATAATTAATGTTCTGTCAACGTCTTTGGCTGCCGGCGTATCGCGTTTTTTCGCGCAGAAAGTTATATATCTGTGGTTATATCTGTGATCAGCAGCGATCTGATATATTGCCCGAGTCGAAATTTTGGTCCTAGGTTAAACTCTGAATTCTACAACGCAGTAATAACTTAGTAAAGTAAGTTTAATTCTAATGATGCAATTTACTCCTACTTTGACTATGATGATGTCTGAAATTTCCCTTTTCACTCTTTAGCGTCAAAATAGACATTAAATGGAATAATGAGGCTAAAAGTAGGATAAAAATTTTGACTCGGATAAGTTAAATAAAAGAGATTGATGTAGCATTTTAGAGCATCAAAATAGATGTGGAATGGAATAGTAAAGCTGAAAGTGGGATCAAAATTTCGACTCGGGTATGCGATTCGATATTTGATATGAGTGAATTTTTTTCTGGCAACACTACTTTTGACGTTTTATCAGTATGAATCAATTGTTTGATCGCTCGCGCGAGGTCGAACGTATCAGTCGCACGTTCAAGCGTGATTAGTCGCTGTTTAAGCTAACGCACGTCCGCCGATCGAAACGCGCCAACAGGCAAATATAAATATTAATTTTCGCAGATGCCCCAATATCTGTTAACTCGTTCTCGCGAGAACGAGCGAGTTGGAACGGCTGGTCATTATTGCAAACTACAATTAGCTGTAACACGATGGTAATTCGACGCGCCGACGCAAAAACGCGATTGTGCATTCGATGCATTATTCAGCATAATATTTTGCTGATACGGTTACGCCGGCTTAAATCATAAAACAAAAGCTGCAACGATGCACCGGCATATTATTTTGTTGCATGAAAGGGACGCCTTTTACACTCTTGCTCCGTGTGGAAAGCAAAAGACCCTCTCGGGGAATGATATTTATTATTGTTTGCCGCTGTTTTTCGGTGTATTGCGATACTATTAGATAAAACCGTGCTTGTATACATACACGTAGAGAATTTTATACTACAAACTGACTTAAACTATCGCCCGCTGTTGCCCGGACTTCTTATATCCAGAACATTTAAATTATCACAAAGAAATAAGACTAGCACGATAGAATAACTCGTATGAAACAGGAAACTAGTGATGATTGTCTTAAAACATCCGACTCGGCTTATCCCATAATGTTCTTCAAAGCAAGATTGGCGTTATCGCGACAGTCTATATTCCTGCACTACTAGAAACATAATAATTATATAATAATATTATATAAATCTCTCCCTGTGTTTCGTGTGTTGTTGTACGCATATCTGCACAAAAAGTTTCTTGGGATCTGATCTAGCCTGTTTCTCCAAAATAATTCCGGCTTCTGGTCAGAAGCGTAATGCTTTAAACATGCGATTTCAAATCCAAGATTTCCCCAATATTCTTCTTCTGGTCTCCATCTTGCATTAGAATTGGACAAAACATACGTTGACTCTTTCCAAACAATTTCATTCTTCAATAAAATACTTAGAGTGTTCCAAAGATATTTCGATTTTTTTTTATTCTATCGAATACAATATTTTGTGTAAAATTGAGATTTCCTGTTTGATATCATAAAAGTATATTGATGTTACTGATCGACAGAGAAAAAGGTAAACAGTATTTCTGTGTTGCGATTGAGAATCCATGTTTGGAACAAGTAGGAGTTGATCCGCAGTAGAATCTTGAGTCTTAAGTTAAATTCTATCGGAAGCTATATGCTGCATTTGGGTGAATCTTGGCAAGTCCCTCTGCGGACGTAAGTTAGGTCGCACGGCATCGATATATCGCGGCCCGGCGTAATTTGAATCCGCGAGAGAGGATTTTCTATCGGCTGAGTCCACGCTAGCCTAATTACATTTCTGCCGGTACGTCCGCCGGCTAATAATCGTTGATGGATATGTATAAGCCCGCAGAGGAGTCTTTCTCGTCTATCGATAGCGCGCTACATATCGAGGATTTCATCCGCCGCGACTGCCAGCCATCGAGAATTCGCGCAGCACCCCGTATAATCCGATTTACGCGGGCCGATGTTCCGCGATTTCGACCAATTATTGTCCACGTTAATTAAACCGTGTCGCGTACACGAATATTAGGATCCATTAATGTAATGCACCGTTTGTTCCGAACGAGCGAGCAGCGGCCATCCGGTGCGCCGTTTGCCGTTGTTAATTTTAATTAACGTTCATAACGAGGCCTGATGCCTTGGTGAAGAGGGAGGAGGCCTCCCGTCCCTTGAAACGAGCGCGTTATCGTTCCTTTACACTTGCGCAATATTCGTTTCTACCGGAGAAAAATCCCTCGGCTACCAGAACAAAAGCATCTTTACTGCTTGACGATCATTAGGGAAACAGATGGAACAGCCAACGTTGCAAATTATTCATTTTAACAAACATACATTTCCTGAGATATACAAGTCGAAATTTCGGTTTATACATTTACAGTAGACGTTAAAAAACATCTACTAAAGGGTTAAATTTAAAGATATATTGCTTGTATAGTCCCTGCAAAAAATCACTAAAAATCTGAGTCGAAATTTTGATTCTATATTAAACTTTGAATTCTACAACGCAATAGGAGCTAAGTTAGCACAATATATTTAATTCTAATGATAGAATTTGCTCCCCTACTTTAACTCTGATGATATTCAACATTTCTCTTTTCATTTTCTTTAGCGTTAAAACAAGTGTTAAAATAAGTGTTGAATGGAATGGTAAGACTAAAAGAGTAGGTATGTTTTTGTTCGTTTTTTTTTGGTTAAGTTAGTTGCATTTCCATTAGAGAAGAGAGTGTTGCTTAGAGTAGCAAATTGAAAGCAACAAATCATTTGTTCCCACTGTAGGGTCATTTGCTGTCCCATATCGACGTACCATTTGTTACGGGTATACTGGTATTTCGTTAAATTAGCAGAACTTTTTCCCTCAGTGTGGACCGCCTGTGGCAGAACACGATTCGCGTGCATGCGACCGCACACTCCGATCCTCTCTTCCGTGAGCGCGAAATATTTCATTCAACAGTCGTGCAATAACGTCCGACACGTATCGCGCGATAGCTTTTGCAGTGATAGCGAATTTCATGAACATTTCACGCGCCACAGTGTTCAAAAATTCAAAAAGAAATCCATGAGTAGTGTGCGCACAGAAGAATATCATTCAACTGCTGAGAAAAGCGATTACTCAGTTTTACTCAATGAAAACGATTACTGGTTATTTTTGACAGAGTATTTTTTCTTGATAATAATTTTAATCTCTCCGATTTAAAATAACTCAAATTATTGCGCGCTTTGCGGGGAGATTTTCTTTTTAAATAAGCATATCTAAATTTCTTCTCTTTTTATTGCTATTTTCTTTGAAGAATTCTGAAAAGTAGAAACATATCTAATTTGCTATGAATTAAAAATCAATACAATAATTTAAATTGATAGGAATTTTTACCATGAAACTTAATTTTTTGCCCGCATATCACTTAAGCGATTAAAATAAGATAACTGTCCATATTACTGTGTTCATTTCTGTTGGCATGCTTTTGTATTTAAATGAACCATAAAAAGTATTTTTATGAGTTATTTAAGTAGAAAAGTATTTTTTATTAAGTTTAATACTTTAACTTAATTTAAAAAATACTTTTCTTATTTATTTGTTTTCTTTTTATGACTTATTTAAATAGAAAGGCACACTCTAACAGGCACAGTAATATGAACAATTACTCATACTATTACTATATATTATATACTCATGAAGAATTTGAGGGAAGCTCATCATCGTGTACTCAAAAGGAGAATTCGTCGTCTCTCTAAAAGAATATTACAAAACTTATTGAAAGGAAAGATTGACTCGACTCTATGTAATAGGCAATCGAATTTCTGTTTTGATTTAATATTCTTGATTGTATAATGCTAAACATGCTATGATTCAGTGTGCATTTTGAATATATTTGATGAAATTATGACGAACTTGTGATAGATTTGTGAATATATCAATTTACGAATACGTGTGTGTGCTTGAAACAAGTAATATTTACTTGAACGCATTGTTCTGTGTGTGCAAATTGTTCATGATAAAATCTACTAGCAAAATACACGAGGAGCTGCAGCTGAGGGAGGGAGGGAAGCATTTGCATCGTCCCGCGGACACGTGCCTCGATGATTTACACTCGTTTCGTTAATCGCGCGCTCGCCATCGCGGAATATCACGGTTCGCCGAGTATCAAAATGAAGCGAGACGCGCGCATCGGTGGTCGGTCGCGAAAATGCGGCGCGCATTATGCGCGTACACGTAACGCGGATGTTACGTGAGGCGTTACTTTTTAATTAGGCGCACGCGGTGCACAGTTTCAACCCCGTTTCTCGCCCCTTAATCCCGCGGAGTTTATGCAAAATTGCGTTTATCTCGTTGCGTCGCGCTCTTGGCAGCCGACGCGCGACTTGCTCGTCGTCGTCGTTGCGTAATTCCGGCCACTTAGTTTTCCAGTCGCTCGCACGCTTTTCACCGCGTCATACGTAACAATTAGCCCCGGCATCCTTCCGTCGTTTTCTTGCCGTCACGAGAACGGGCTCGTAAATTCTCGCGACACATGTAGCGCGTCGCTGCGAAAATTTCGCGAGACCCGTCGCGGTGAATACGGCGCTGCTTTCGAGAACTTTCGGTTAGTTCGCGAGATTTATCGTCGGCATCACGCCGCTTGTATATCGACGCGTCACTCCCGCATAGAAACTTCTTAACATTTTTCCACATGCAGGTAGATGCCAATCAGAATACTCAACTTTGTCCCGAAATAGATTATCCCACTACGATACCAATTGGGATTCTTGTACCAAATATGGGTTTCCTATTTAGAATCGAAGTATTAAGGAAACTCGAGCTTTTTTAAGTGTTTTTTGCATCAGTTTCATTAATACGATATAGAAGAATATTTTCTTTGCTCTTATATTAGTCTATATTAAAATATAAAATAACATATTTTCATTTTATATGTAATATAGAATACATTTGTATACCTGAGGATAATTTGACGATTTCATACATTTGTAAGTCGGAAGAATTTGTCGGATATATATTTTTGACTTTCTTAGTTCAAACGCCAATTTCTTTATTATAATTTTTTTCGCAAACACTTTGAGTATTTATTTTTTACAAGTATGCGTGTGTGTATATATACTTGTGATGAGTAGTTACTCAAAGTGTTTCATATATTTTGCTCAATTTTAGTTTAAAATATAAACTAGGAAGAATCTTTGGGAAAACGTTGGGGATGATCAAATGAGATCTGTCTAAATTTCCTAGATTCGTATATTTAAAACATTATACTTTTCATCAGAACCTGTACCAGATTTTCCATGTAGAACCTGTAATTATTGTGGGAAATCCCAATTAGATGCTAAATCTATACAAGTATTTTCCGTGCGGGTGTTTCTCCTGCCTTTCCGTTTTCTTTCACGAGTTTCACGCGTTTCGAAGGCGCGCGGCGCCTCGCAATTAATTCGTCCAGGACTCGCGACATCCGCGTAAATTCGCGCGTATGATAATTCAATGAGCGAGCGCGACGACAATGCGCGCAAAACTGCGGCCAGGAGTTTTCATTCCCGCGCGGTCGGCTGTTGTCGCGGTGCGATCCCGCCTTGTCTCCTTTATTGTCTGGCGGGTAAATGGCGCATTTTTTGTATGATAAATTTATCGTCGCCATACGTCAACCCTCGCGCACGTATGGAGCGGTGCCTGACTAGCTGCTCGTCCACTTATCTACCGCGCCCTTTATTCCAGTCGCGAGTGACAAATAACGCGCGGCATGTATATCTCTGTTTTTAATCGGGTCCGCCATAAATCCGGCCGGCGTCGCGATTTTTGTCGCGATTTTTGCCCCGACCGGCTGAAAACTGGGCCGATCGAGCCGGCAAAACACAATTTGCCACTTCGAGTTAAGGGTATTCGATAGGTGGGACATTCCCTACCACGTATTTTCGCCACCGTCGGTGCAGCTGCGGAAGCGTATCGCTCTCTCACGCGGAAAATACTCCGGACGTTACCTCGACGAAAATGACATTCGTTCATTTCTCGCCGCTTCTCAAGCGCCTTTTTCGCCATCGGTGCCGCGCCATTGTCACGGCGACTGCGCATTGTTTTATATTCTTTTGCTGTGTACATGGACCATGGACCTATTTGGAATATACGTCTATGTACGTACGTGTGTCCCGGCGTACACCGTCGCGGCGCTAAGTCACATGTAGAGCTGCAGCTGACCAAGCTGCTCACTTATCCATTGCGTTCTTTGTTTCAGGCAAAATTGGAAACGAAAGCGCTGAAAGCGAAGAGGCCGGGATTCACGGACGAGCGGTACAACGAGACCAGCTATTACGTGGAGCACGGTGAGCACCTCCCGTTAGACGTTTCGAATTTAATCCCGCCGTGGTCGACCCACGTTTCATTTGACGGATTAACCGGCGGATTAACGCGTTGCGTCCGCGTCGCGACTTTCTCCGCCTCGGCCTCGCGACAGCGAGAGTTGGTACGCTCGTACATTGAATCCTCCGCCCGCCCCGTTATCTCGGCATGTCAGATAAGCCGTTAATTTAGCGGCCGCGAATAACGTTTTCCCGCTGGGCAGGCAAGTGTGTACCCCGCTAAAATGCGCGACGATGCGCGAGCGACCTCTCAGCGGGTTCAGTTAATTTTGAACAATGTTGACCTTGCACTCGTGTGCAGAGGTTCGTCAGCCGCGAGTCAAGTAATCGTGGATAATCTGCCGGATAAATACAACTCGTGCAATAATCCGTTGACTCTCTCTCTCTCTCTCTCTCTCTCTCTCTCTCTCTCTCTCTCTCTCTCTCTCTCTCTCTCTCTCTCTCTCTC
>NW_022639478.1:1078536-1083680 GCF_010583005.1 Odontomachus brunneus
CTCTCTCTCTCTCTCTCTCTCTCTCTCTCTCTCTCTCTCTCTCTCTCTCTCTCTTTCTCTCTCTCTGTCGCGTCGATGCGGCGGTTAGAAGCGCTCGGCGATTTCCACGTCCGAGATGCGAGGACGAGATAGAGTGAAAAGTACGGTGCAACAGATTTTACGAGCTACGAAACGCGTTGCCGCGAGCATCATCATCGATTTTCGATTTCCCCTCACAGTTATTTTCGAGTTTCGAACCAATCCATGGAGGATTTTTACGATCAGTCCCGCGATCGGACAGTTTTCAAGTGCCAGAGATATCCGAAAATTCGTCGGACGAATTGGACAAAGTGTATACGTGAAACTTTGTGCTTTATACCGCAGAAACTCTCGTGGCTTTTTTAATAGATATATTTTGGCCGATATTCGTGGTCGAGTCTGATATTTAAGATCGTTTCAAGTTCCGCGCAGCTAATGAAGCGATCCATGCAGCAACTGAAGATGAATTTAACACAATCTTAAATATAAGATCTGACTATCAATTGCGTCCTTTTTTTCTGCGCTACGATATATATCGCGTGCACCACGTGTCGTAGTTGTGCGTGTCATGACAGAAAGAGCATACACGATCAGAGCATATGTGTAGAGCGTGAGATGTCGAAAAAATTGGCATTTGTTTCACGCTCTAAGTTTTTATCGAGATATAGCCGTTCGAAGAGTTAGGAGTTTCCGCGGCGCGCGCCTGTACGTTGCAGTAAGTTCACGCCGTAGACTTTACATTTCCGATGGCGCGCTCCGTTAGGACTCCGAAGGAGTAGAGAACAGACATGGTCAACCTTGAGCTTCACGAGTAAGCTCTATATACATATGTCCAATATGTATGTTGGAGAGATCAGCTACGGTTTGGTTAGGTTAGTTGTACGTATTACACTTTTTCTATATGAAAGTGTAGAAAGTGGCGTTACTTGAAGTTAAATCAAACAGACACATTGTACACCAGAGAAGAAGGACACATATAGATTTGGTGTTTCACTTTATATTAGTAACTACTAACTAACATAGTTAAAAGCATACGCTGGTATTCTGAGCTCTTTTTTATTGATAAAAGTGCCTGGAAAAGTGGCTTGTAGCTATAATCAGGAAGCTTATATATCATTTTTAGAGATACCTTTATCGAAAAGAGTCTAGAATACAGAACAAAGCATACAAATGTAGAATGCACACTTAAAATTTTCAGCTATAATATAACCAATGAATCAGCGAACCTCAAGCAAATACAGCATGTCAACCAAATATATCTATCCTTTAGATTTCTTTTGTTCCCTTCAATTCTCGATGGCTCTCTCCAGTACGTATAGAGTTTACTGGGATCCGCGATGCTTCCCATCCTTCCACGGAGTGAAATGAAAAATGAGTGGTATGAGACAGACGCAGAAGTCGGTGTAAAGATAGAAGGAAACATCAGTGTTTGCGAACGGAGAAAAGGAGCTTCTCTGCTGAATGTGAGGTTGACCATGACTGCTCTGTAAGATAGAGTATTGAATTGATCATGAACTTCACATTATACGATAATCTCAATTTTTGGTTATATTGATGTAACAACAAATTTGCTCCAAGATTTTCATATAACACTATGCATGGCATACTACTTTGAGTAAATTTTAATAATATAATTTCTTTCTTTTCATTTCTTTTGTAATTCTATTTCATCGTGATAAGTATGAATTCCATATTAAGGGCAAACTTTACAAGTCGACTAATAAAATTGCTTCCAAATTTACGTACATCCGTTCATTTGGGTATTCCTGGTCCATGAATAATCGAATCAAAATTACAAAATCGTCGTAAATCGTTAATGATCCGATGGTAATTTTAAACAAGAGCGATATCATCGATCTTCCTTCGCCGTAACATGTTTCCCTATCGACAGGTTGACACGATGAATTCGTAAAAGCAATTGTAATATTTCATAGTTAACGAGCTCCGGCTTCCGAAGCGATTACCGCCAAACAAACAACGCGCGGCAGCTTCCGACGGCCCCCAGCTAATTTAAAATTCAGATCGGGTGAAAAAAGTTGTCGCTTATCTGAATCTCTTAACCATTCGAGAGTTGTCCCGCCGGTTCGGAGAGCCTCGGCAGCTCGAATCGATTTACGGCGCGCGATAAAATGATACTGCGTTCGCCCTTGTCGAGGGCGGACGGTGTATTACTTTAACAGAATAAAACCGTCCCGTTGCTTGCAACTCCGGCGTGCGCGGTAGATATTACACGCGTGGCAGTTAAGTCGATATTTCGATGTTGCACTCGCGGTGACCGCCGGTTTATCGTGTGCCAATACGTGTCCCGTCCGATCGGAGCATTTGAGGCACGCGCCACGTAGACGCGCGTACACTCCCCGTATTTTCGCTTCGCGGCACTATCGGCATTGCCACGAATCGTGTGTGATAGACGCCCGCAAGGATTTCATTATGGTCGGACGTGGTTGCTATCGCAATAATGTGATGACGTTGGAGGAGCGACTGGAGAGCGACGAAATTAGCAGTTTCAACGGGCAACTTTCCAAACAGATCTTGATGATTGTCACGACGTGAGACAATCGATGATGGAAAGATAGTTTTTCTTATTAGACTCCAATATGTTAAATTAATCATGAAATTTACATTGGGCAATAAGATGAATTCTTTGTTACGCATGAAAAAAAGAATAGCTGTATCAATCAGAAAATCGTAAAATATGGCATAGCTTTTACTTTTAGCTTTAGTAAGCAATTTTTTATTACATTGACCTATGCGACATTATACATTAGCGATTCGTTGTCTAAAAAAATAAATTTTTGATCAGCGCAACCAAAAATTGATTCCAGAAAAAAAGCTGTGCTATCTTTCTGGTTGACGTAACCATTCTTTTTTTCCGTGCACTCTTTCTCTCTCTCTCTCTCTCTCTCTCTCTCTTTCTCTCTCTGATACAGTAACAAATTTACCCAAAGCATCCAGGTTTTCATATCGCATTTTATGTGACATATTGTTTTCGATCATTTTCTCTTATTTCCATTTCGTCATTCCACGTGATTACATAAATCGTGCTATATAAATATATGAATCACTCGCGCAAAGGGGCGTCAGCTTTGCAGATAGACTGGCGAAGCTGCTGCTAAATTCACGTACATCCGTTTGTATGGGTCAGTATCGGTTCTCATCGTGCGCCGGGGGGCTACGCCACCAATAAAACCAATGTAGATTCTCATATGAAGCCATCGTTCTATGAACGCGCTGCTCCGTTTTTCCAAGCTCGCGCCCGGGCCATCGCTTCAGAAAAGAGTTTAACGACTTCGCGGTCACGGCGGATCGAATTCCCTCGTTTCCGCGGTGTTGCAGTCGAGAGATTAAGAGTTTAGCCGACGAACCGCGCCTCCGAGATCGAGACGAGCTTTCAGACACGAAACTACCTTCTTCACTGTTCGACTTCCTCTTCCCGCCGAGGCGGCGGACCATTAGAACGGGGAATGGTGCGCCACAATTCTAGCGTCTCCGCCTCGGGGAGTCCCCCGTGCGCCGTGTGGGCCGCGCTATACGATTAACTTCAGTGGTACAAGTCGGCGCTTGCTCCGGCGGCCGAGACGAGCCATCGGCGCGATTAACGTACATCCAGCACAAGCGAAGAGAAAAGCGGACATAGTTACGTCTCGGCCGGGAACGATCGACATTGTCGGATCTTGTGATACGTACGTGCGCCGGTGTAGGCTCGTTATCGCGAGTTAGAACTGCCGTTCGCGATAACGGGCCGCGAACTGTGTGCGGCTAACGGGTGCGGAGGGACCGGGAGGAAGTCTGGGCGAGAATACGGAATCGCCGACGGCGGAAGACAGCGGAAGAAGGGCCGCGAGAGGAGCAGCAGGAGGCGCGAAGGAAGTGGTATGAAGGGAGTTAGAGAGGGAGGGAGACGCAAAAGGGATCGATCGATCGGATATTTAGACGGGCGAATGGCAATATCGACAACCGATATCTGCTCCACATTCGAATAATAGAGCCGCGCGGACGACGTGCTGCTGGGCATCTTCCGCCTGCGCTGGTGTCTCTCCCCTACGGCGAAACAAAGACCTATTAATGCCACACGGAAGACAGACAGCCGCGTACGTTCTCCAACCTTCTCTTTCTCTCTTTCTCTCCCTCCCTCTCTCTCTCTCTCTCTCTCTCTCTCTCTCTCTCTCTCTCGCGCGCGCGCGCGCGTCGTTCATTCCTCGTGTGCATCTTGCGCCCCTTAAATACGCTCGATCGAACCCGAAGAAGACATCGGGAAGGAGCGCCTCAGGTACGCTCGCGGGCGCGCGAGCTCGTTGCGGGAATTAAGGATGAAGTATTGTCCGGAGTAGGTCGAAAGGGTTGCCCTTTCGACGCGCGCGCGCGCACGGAGTAATAATTTCCCGTTTCCTCCTTGACTTTCAGGAAAGAAAAAGGGAATAACGAACGACTCTCTCTCCCCTCTTCTTTTCTTGAGGCGTCTATCTCGATAAATATATTCAGAGAAAGAAAGTGAAAGAATAAATAGTATTTATTAATGTCCTAGGATAAGTCTTTTCAGGACATGTGTTGTTACAGTGTAGAGAAAAAGTAACGCGTATCCAAGTAGATTTTCATATTTATCATGACAATTAATGATGGAAATTCGACAATTGTTTTTATTACATTTATGATATACTGTACTCAATTTATTATTAAATTTATGTTATACAGTATCCTAAATTTTTTGTTGACGTAGGAATTGTATCATTAGAATTAAATCTATTTTCCTAACTTAACTCCTACTGCGTTGTAGAATTCAAGATTTAATATAGGGCCAAAATTTCGACTCGAGCAAATAAGAGCATAATTCAGAAGAGAGGGAGAGCGATTTCGGCAATAAATACAGATATTTGCGGATAAACAGTGACGATTTTGGTCGTTGTTACTCGGCGAATTCGATGGTGAGACGCGGTCGTCGTAACTCCACAAACGTAACGCCGGATTTGAAGGTGCCCCGAAATCCGAAACGTCGGCTTACCGGCGCGCGTCGTACACGATGGGATCTTTGCC
Organism: Odontomachus brunneus; assembly: GCF_010583005.1. NCBI lineage: Eukaryota > Metazoa > Arthropoda > Insecta > Hymenoptera > Formicidae > Odontomachus > Odontomachus brunneus. The sequence goes on from NW_022639478.1 coordinate 1,083,586, forward strand.
ATCTGCGATCAGCCGGCACACCGGAACCGACACATGTGCGCGCACGCGCGTGTGGACGACGTTAACATCGGCGAAGAGAGCGACAAGGGGGGGGG
>NW_022639478.1:1083773-1093788 GCF_010583005.1 Odontomachus brunneus
GGGGGGGGGGGGGTTTCTCTACGTGATTCAAATCTAGATCCGACCCTATCCCCGAGTTAAGAAGCTCGGCGTACGTTATCGAGCAGAGGAATCCCTAGGTCTCAGTAATTCGGCCCCGGCTAACCAGCCGCTCTTTCTCCCCTTCTCCATCTGGCCTATCCCTTCCTGGCGAAGTTTTCCTTCGTCGAATCTCACAGTTTCGCCCTCGATGATCGTCCCGTAGGAATCGTTCACTATGTCGTACGCTCCCAGAAACAAGTGACAACACCAAACGCGACGTGTCTCGCTCGATTACGTTTATGGGATCACCTTGAGTCTTAGACATAATAAAAATAGACCGAATAAACTTGAAGATCACGTAGAAAGAAATGGAAGGCAAAAGCTGTATTTTTCTTTTACCGTGCGAGGGAGAGAAAGAGACATAACCTTCACTCTTCACCTCTTCCTACCTGCAAAAAGACAACAGTCGCTATTCTCTGTGGTTAGAAAAATATGTATTTGAATTCAAGTTAAATAGCTAATCTTATCTTAAATAACTAATCATTTCCGCCTCTTTTCGCTTGATCTTCTCGTTGCCAAAATTTTGGACACGCTCCATAGTCTGCTCTTATTATGTCTCGAATACGGTTAGATTAACATAATATGTTTGGTTAACCCGTAATAGATACCATGCCTTTTTAGTCAAGCTACGGGTATCATGGGGTCCGGCGGACCCCAATAAATTTTTGCCATTTTTAACATGATAATAAAAGGTAGGAAGAAAAACGTTTATAGTTCGAAAGTAATAATTTACTAGTATTATATTATAATTAGACATTTATAATAACAGCATCAGTTTTTCAGTACGCTAAAAAAAAACATAAACTGAATATAAAATTAATACAATGTGGACAGTGTCGAAATAAAATACACCGAAAGACAAATAATCGAAAAAAGAAAAAAATTTATGTTTTAATCTAAGTCTATAAATTATAGATTATATAAAAAATATAAACAAATATTGTTAAATTAAATACAATATTACAATCTTAGAGGGTTTTTAAATACAATCGTTCGAGATAATGTTTGCACATTTGGTGCATACTGGTTCATTGCATCTAACATATACTTCTTTAGACTTTATATCTTTACTTCTAGGACATTTATTACATCTTACTCTGGATGGCAAAATAATTTTAGATCTTTCAGTTTCTTCAATTTTTAAAATAGATGAAGTTATTAAACGCAATGGCTTATGAATATATTGAGTTGTAAGATGTCTCTTAAGTTCAGGTTTTATTAATTGAAAGGCAAGAGCTTTTACTCTTTTGCGTGAAGAATGAGTCATATTGAGCTGAAAATTAAGAAAATTATTTTCATAAAAGTAACGTTAACGGTACCATAGGGGTCACTGTGACCCCAGACGAAAAACAAATGCATATAATTCGCAGCTACTTACAAATAACTCAATGATCTTTTCTTCTGTCATACTGAAAACTGTTACTCGAAAGATACTGAAGATATTAGCGCCATACAATTGATAGTTTAGGAATTATCATAAAAATAAAATTAGTTGGGGTCCCTGGGACTCCATGGTACCTGTTACGAGTTAAACAAGATTTGGTTGAACTAAACAGGATTTCTGATTATAATCACATATTCTAGTATTCAACACTGGTTACAACATAGGTAAACAATATATATCAGATCTGTCAACAGGAGAAATGGTGCATAGACAAACGACTTACAATGCGGAGTTCTCGAATCCCACTAGAATGAAGGAGAGTTCTACAAATGCAGTATTAAATCAATTAAATTTTTAAGCAAAATAATCATACATCTTAAGGAATAAACTAAGTAATAAAGTACTTTTTATTTTACTTTTAGTAAAAAAAGATTCCTAGTAAGAAATTGTGGTTAAAGTCAACTTTGGTTACTAACCAAATTGGTTACCTTAACCAAAAATATGATTCGTTCATATCTCACCAAACAATCTGGTGTATTGTTAATTCTGATTAATTGAAGCAGTTTTTTGTCCGCGTATATGAAAAGAGTGCACGGGGAATCGTCGTTGATCCAGCTCACGAGCGAGGGTCGAGCTTTCGAGAACCATCGCATAGTCCTCCTATCCGCCAACGCGCACCGCTGTAATTGGCTCCGAAGACGCTCCTCGCGGCTTTGATCCCGCCCCGAGGAACGCATCTTGGCACTCGCCGCTGCTCTTCAGCGAGAGGAGAACCCGTTGGCGGCCCCTCGCGACCGCGGTAACACGAGCTCCTTCGACGCCCACCTGTCCGCCGAAAGCTCTCGTGCGATTTTCGAGGCGTCCCGTCTGCCAAACGTCGCTCGAGGCACTCGAGTTGGATTGCAACAAACGCGACACGTGATGCGTTGTCTCCTCGTCGCTGGCATTCGCTACATTCTGTCAATTAAGGATAGCGCGCGAATCAACGTATGAAATTTAATTTGTCGCTTTCTGCTTATCGAACTCGCCAAGTACGCCGAGTCTTCTAGCGGATTTTCAATCGCGCCAGTCGCGATTATTTAATTAATACTCCGAACGTAATCAGTCGGAGAATTCGCGGACGAAAAGTGACTGGCGCTGCCTCTGGGAGTGCTGTCGGGTGTGTACGTTCGTTTGTGCGTGCGTGCGTGCGTGTATGGCGATACGATAATTATTTATCGACTCTCTGCCGGGAAAGTAACGCGACCCTTTCGCCCGTCTCTTCAATTTGCCTCGCGATATTGGATTTTGACATCGCGTTGTACGATAGATGGACGAATTCGATTGCGGATATTGGATATTAACACGAGCAAGTCTTGGCTGAATCGCTTAATTGGTTAATTAACGGGATAGCAGGACAGATCGTAAAGCGCACGTATACATACCACAGTACGTGTAGCGGGCACGGCCGGTAGACGCGCGTCTCGTCGAAACGTGACATACGGCGTCGGCGGCGATGCTTATACGAGCACCATCGGCGCGACACGAATGTTACATCTCCGAGATCCTGTAACTCGCGATGTAATAAACTCGGGAGCGGGTTAGTAGCGACCGAGTAATAGGTGTCGTATCGAGCCGCCCGCGAATCAAAATACAGGTCTCGGCGAGTTTGTTCGCTGTTTTACGAGCTTCTTACTTTGACGTCTGCGAACTTCCGCTAGAAAATAGGAAAAGGAATGGGAAATGGAATGAATATGTTATATCTCCAGTAACGAATTTCCCTTCCCCGTGTATATCGCCGCTAAGAGCCGACATATGAACGTTGATCTCGAAAGTCTCGTTTCATCTGAACAAATAGAAAGAACGAAAAAAAAGAGAAAAAGAAGAAAGAGGCTGCCACTAGGAAGAAAGCTGCTTATACTCGGCGTTGCATCCGAGGCGACCCACTTCATATTCAACGATATCCTCTTGTCTTGCACATTTAATTCGTAGCGTATAGAAGCAACGAAAACACGTGTGTGTGTGTGTGTGTGTGTGTGTGTGTGTGTGTGTGTGTGTGTGTGTGTGTGTGTGTGTGTGTGTGTGTGTGTGTGTGTGTGTGTGTGTGTGTGTGTGTGTGTGTGTGTGTGTGTGTGTGTGTGTGTGTGTGTGTGTGTGTGTGTGTGTGTGTGTGTGTGTGTGTGTGTGTGTGTGTGTGTGTGTGTGTGTGTGTGTGTGTGTGTGTGTGTGTGTGTGTGTGTGTGTGTGTGTGTGTGTGTGTGTGTGTGTGTGTGTGTGTGTGTGTGTGTGTGTGTGTGTGTGTGTGTGTGTGTGTGTGTGTGTGTGTGTGTGTGTGTGTGTGTGTGTGTGTGTGTGTGTGTGTGTGTGTGTGTGTGTGTGTGTGTGTGTGTGTGTGTGTGTGTGTGTGTGTGTGTGTGTGTGTGTGTGTGTGTGTGTGTGTGTGTGTGTGTGTGTGTGTGTGTGTGTGTGTGTGTGTGTGTGTGTGTGTGTGTGTGTGTGTGTGTGTGTGTGTGTGTGTGTGTGTGTGCGTGACGACAAGTTTTTCGCCTGACTTGGTGGCTTATGCCGTAAGTAGAGGTTGACGTTAGTTCTCGCGTGCGCTGGCCTCTGCACTTAGTGCAGGACAAACAAATCCGACACGGTGTAGCTAGCAGACGTCGGGTCTACGGTGAATTTTGCGCCTCCGATCTCTGACGAATGTAACGACGCGTACCACTTACCCCGATTAATTCGCTTGTAAATCTTTACGCGGTATCCCATATAGACGCACTAGATTAAACGACAGATTTAGAGCGCCGCGATTAAACGTCGAGGTGGATATATAGCGCACGTGAAAGAACGGTCGTTATTCCACATGGCTGGCGTTTTAAAATCAACCGGGCTTTGCACGCTCAGCGATGGAGTACGTAATGGCCGAACATACACACAGAGAGAGAAGGGAGTTTTATGATTTCAAAACGGTGGGCACACGCTTTTCGATTAACCTGAAAGTAGGCTTGCGTAAAAGCGCTGGCGATATTTTACATTCCATTTGCGAATCGACGTTATTCGAGTGAGATACATCGTGCGAGATACGACAGAAACTCTTTGCGATATTACAGGCATGTAATTATTGTCCGTTATGTGGCTTGAACGTTACTCGAGAAACACGCTGCGGGGCAGTAGGAGAGTATATAACCACTTGCGGCGCGTAAGTAGTAAAGCTCAATCGGTGATCGGCCATGCGCTACTCTCTAAAGTACAGATGGATGACTAAAGGTCGCAGTACTTTTTCTCGATGAGTTTTGCAACACATTTTGAATCCAATAAGAAAGCGCATGCACTGAGAATTATTAAGGAATAAATTCTCTCCTGTCGGATGCGAGATCGGTCGCGAAACTCATCGAGGCGAAATATTGCAATTTTCATAATTAACCTGTACAATCGGTGTTCGTCATTGAAATACTAATAATCGGTGATACAGTTGTAAATCAAGCACTACATTCAGCAAACTCTTGCTGAAAGGATCAATTAATAGAAGTGACTGTTTCCATTATTAATGGAATAGTTTGCAAATACAAATAGTGTTATCGCGCGCTAGGCGCGTGGGAGTCGTTAATTCCATCGCTTCAAACGTAGAAACATGGATTTGATATAGCGTATTTGTGTATCATAGATTTTGCAATGAAATTTTACTTCCAGTAGTTAACATGAGAGTGTTTTCCATTGAAAATCAGTGAATATTCACAGAGAATATCGGTGAATATTCTCTCCTTGATCCAATCAAAAACATTTTTATTGATTCACAATTCTGAACGTGTACACGGAGAAACTATTAGAAATATCATTTGGCTAAATATATTTGCCAAAATATTAAGATTGCCAGGATATTAATATTACGACATAGAAACAGCAATATTCTTTCGGTTGAGGCAACTATATATAGAATGATAATTGAACATTAGTCTCATACGATGGCTATGACTGTGAGAACTTTATAAATGGGCACACTGTAACAACTTTTAATGCCATATCTATTTAACTCACATAAATTTTCCCCTTAACTATAGACCATATGTCTATAACCGTCACCATATGTGAATGTAACAACTATTAAAGTTTTCCTTCGTGTGATATTTTTATCTTAGTAGAAAATTCCGAACATACGAATACACCGTGATCGCGATATATGACGGAGGAGCATTTTTTAAGACAAGTTCCCGCTCTGGCGTGTCCGATTTCTCGATGATAACCATTTATCGACTCGTAAACGAAGCGATTAGCGTGCACTGATAATGCCGCTCGTCAGCGTAGCAAATCTCGCTGGCCGTCTTCCCGCGGGAAATATGCATCGATGGTAGTCGCGATTAATTTTTACGATGCCTTATTATCCGGTCCTCACGACCATAAATTCCGCTTGTATCTCAGGGGCGTCTTGCACGCCGCAGTCCACTCGTCTAATCTTATCTGCGCGCGAATTATACACGCCCGCCTGTGCAGACGGTAACACAAGCCTCGAATTTACTGGCGAACGTCGGCGGGGTATCGAGATTACACGAAATTCGCGTGCGGTCCGATGATCCGCGGGACAACACATCGAGCATCCCACGTGTGTGTATGCACATGCTCGTGCGCGCAAGAAAATGCTACACGGTGTGCCGCGAATTCGTATCTTACGTAGCGAGAAACGAAATCTTAGTCCTACTTTCGATCTGAGCTTTCTGTATATTTTGAAAGATCAGTATAGGGGAAAGTCTCCAGCGGTATGTGGCTCTTTTTTTATCATTTATCCTGGGAGGAACAGAGGAAACAGAATCGCGTGATGGTCTTTTTAAATACTTCTCCCTGAGAGTTTTATCAATATTGGAATATTACGATTAAGGATTTGAAAAAAACTGATTCAGTAGTAGAGAAAAGTAGATTTCCGAGCCTCTCGAAATTTTGAATTAATATTCTCCATCGTGAGGGAATAAAATTAAGCGACGTGATACTAGGTTACCTAGGTAAATATCATAGGTTCAATAAGTATCTATTCATAGACATTAAATGGAATATCGAGATCGAAAGAGTAGGATAAAAATGTCGATTCGGATAATTGTCGCGACGAATTGCGACAGAAAAAGCGACCGTTCCGCAGCTTCATCGTTCGTCTCGAGTTTACTCCGCGGGATGTCGTCGCGTGGAATTTGCGCGCGGATTTCTGTCCACCCGGTGTGGTGTTCTCGTGTGTATATGCAAGTCTTGCACATTCAGCTTGCGTTTCCAACGGCGGTGCGGGCGATACAGCTCCTTTTTGCTATCCACCCGCATGCAGATACGCGTTTACGCGTTTATGCGGAACGAACAACTCCGCGGTTTCTGCGGTTTTCACTCGGCGACTGTGAAGGCGCGTTAGGGACTTACGATAACACACATACATAGGTGAGTAAGTTGCCTGGGATCGCGCGCGAGCAATACATGCCTGGGAAACGCGAAGCTTCTCTTGCCGCGGAGAAGGCGAAACGCGCGCCGGCTGTTATGAATTATACATGTACATGGGCGAAGAGATCGATACGATATTTCGAGAGTGGAATCGTGGACGGGTTTAAGTCACATTTTATTATTGCGCCGTTTTGTCCGGACACGGACGCGCTCGCGCTCGCGGAATAAAAATGCGACGGCTTGATGCGAAGGGTCGATCGATTCGGCCTCGAGAAACGTCGCGCGGATGAATCTGTGCCGTGCGACAAATATGCTCGCGCGATGGGATGTAAAGAGCTCGCATAAAAATTTCCCGAGATTTGCCCAGATGCAGCACAGATCCTGATTAGAGGGCGTAAATTTGTCCCAGAATTGCTTATGTCCTACACTGCGGTATCCATACTTGCACCAAACATGTTTGTCTAGAGTCGAAAGAAGAATACTATAGGAACCCCCACTTGTATTTTCTATCGGTAACGTCGGTATGCTTTTGTGTTTGGCGTTTATATGTAAATTAATGATGCTCCATGTCTACATGTAGACAACATAAACTGTGGCATCCATGTGGACATTGAGGATAATTTGTGGATATCGTTTAAAGAACATGTAGCTTACTCAGGAATAAATAAAAAAAGGAAAGTTTATATTTTTATTTAAATTTTAAAATCCTGATGTAAATTTATAAACGTTTTTTAATTCTCTACTGTCAACTGTAACTCTGAAGTCACAATCCAGTTTTATCATTTATCTTCATGAATGTTGTTCCTGTCCTACGCGAATGTCATAACATGACTGTTTCTTTTTAGTATGTTGGCAGCGATAATAACTACTCAACGTGATTTCAGAGTCACAAATTTATTTTAGGAAAATAAACAATTAGAAAAGTAAAATTTAATTTTATATGTGTTGAACACTTTATTTTTAAACATCCTATATACATGAACAATTTTTTAAACACAAGAAATTGGACAGTAGAAGATTATGTAGAGTTCACAAAATTATAATATTTCTGGTTACATTCCTATCTTTAGAATTAAATCGATTAATCTGTCACACAGATAAAGATTTCATTTAATTTGATAATTTTTTAATAGATATTATAATTAATACTCAGAACAGGTAGAGTCTCATAATTTCATTACTCGTTTTGCATATTTTAATCACTTAAATGGTATGCCCGGAAAAGTTTCATAGTAAAATAATAAATTTCTTTTGATTTAAAAATTATTTGGAAAGTCATCAATGTTTTTTTTTAATTCTGATGTAAAATGAAGATCAGAGAAAGAATATTGGGAAAATATTGGGTTCTCTACTCGCATGTTTGAAATATGTTGCTTCTACTCAGAACCCATAATCATTTTGGGAAGTCGGTTTGGATTTCGATTAGATAAGTTTTCTATGCGGGCTCGATGCGTCATGCGAGTAGGACGAAAATCTCGCGCGACGTTGAAGGATGGAAGGGAAGATACGTTGTACCACGGAGAAGAGGACGCATTACAGTAACGTGGGTCATACTTAAGTATCGCGTTCCCGTTCACGCTCGTATTCCATATGTGCAGCTTGTCCCACGTTGCGATGTATTCTAGCATTACGTGTCGCGCACATATCCATACGCCGCAGTTCTCTTTCTCTCTTTCCCCTTCTATATTTGCATACATTGCATGACGTCACTAAGGGCAGGACCTTCGCGACGAGACATACACGAGGCATTTACGACCTTCTCGATAAAACTCGCCGTCAAATATTTAGCGATATCCAGCTGCCGCACCACCGCCCATGAATTTCACAGGAGCGAGCGATTATTTTCGCTGGAGTTCTCCCGCGGGACCTACGTAGCGCGAGGTTCTTCGATCGTGTTTCGTCTGGCCATGAATTACCCACGCAAAATTTAACACCGACTGGCTAATCGTTTCAATTCCAACACATCGCCCGTGCACCGTTAAGCGTCTCACGATACGAACTGCTCCCTTCGAAATAAACGCGCCGCGAAACGCATTCCTCTCTCGCATTTTTCCACACTGTAATCAATAATTGGGGAAGCAGTGCGTAATTGAATTATTATAATCTTGATGAGATAACGCGATATGTGTGATGAAACGTATATACATAGATAGAATAACTATCTGTATTATTGCAACTGATTCTGTTAGTATTTTCCTTTGTATTTTCATTTAAGTAGAAAAAGTATTTTTTTGTAAAGTTTAATGCTTTAACTTAATTAGAAAAACTTGTTCTATTTATTTGTGCTAATTTTCTTTTTATGGCTTATTTAAATAGGAAGGCACACTAATAGAAACAGCATAGTAATATGGACAATTTTTCTCTCTCTCTCTCTCTCTCTCTCTCTCTCTCTCTATATATATATATATATATATATATATATATATATGTGTGTGTGTGTGTGTGTGTGTGTTTTGTACACACAGGACTTTAACGAATATATCAAGAGGGTCGTCTTATCGCGGTATGCAAGGCAATCGAACGAAACGCGGAGGAAAAAAACGTCGCAAAAATACGAGTTGCGCGGGCCGCGTTGCAACGGAAGGGGGTGTTTACTCTCTATGTAAAAGCGGCCGTGCGTACACAACGGAGCTCACAGTGCGGACGATCGATACCGAATGAAACCCAAAGCAGCCCACGACGACACCGCCATTGGTTTACTACTCGTAAAACAAGGCGTCGTTCTAGCCGGGCGGGACGTTAGGGCTTGGGTCACCCCCTCGAGCCCTCCGGAACCCCCGTGAGCTGACTCACGACGGCTTCGTTTCCTCCGACTTTCTGCAGGTACACCGCGCCTGATGCGGCCGATAATCGATACCGGGAATCGCCGGTGACTGTTTTGCGCAAAATTAGTAGCCGTCCGCACCCTCGCTCGTCCGCCTGCTTGCCCTTTCCCGCGGTAGAGGCGGCTTTTCTAACGTTAGGTTGGAATTTGAATCGAGTACAGGACGTCAGTTATTACGTAGTAAAATTCGGAGTAAGGTGAAAGAACCGACCATGTGCCTAATCCTGGATATTTTTGTTGTTTTGGTCTTTAAATATATGAATTTTATAAAGTTTATATTAAACTTATATTAGCTTTATTAAACTTTCTACATAAAAAAAAATATATATATACGAGGGTGGTCTGAAAAGTTTCCGACCTAACAAAGA
>NW_022639478.1:1093888-1100112 GCF_010583005.1 Odontomachus brunneus
TATATATATATATATATATATATATATATATATATATACACACACACTAGCTAAAACTACGCAGTATTGCTCAGGTTATCACAAAGCGTCAACGGAATGCAATCAAAGGGTGGGGTGTCCATGTTTCATGTAGCCTGTATTTGCCTCAGGATACTAGAGAATAACGAATTTGGTTCAGAACGGTCAAAGGATTTAGGAGTGTATAGGGAACAGACAAAGACAGACATTTTATTCTATATATAGAGTGTACCAGACTCTCCTCCGCAATTTTTGTAGAAACGTAGAATGGTTTGAAAAGTTCTATACGGTATTGCGATATTCGCAATAATAGTCAAGATATTAATTAAAGAAGAACTGGTGAATGATCGATACGGTACATGAGCTGTAATAGCGTCGTTGTATACAATAGATTGAACAAAAAAGTCCTGTACTAGAAAGTTTAAATATTTAAAGACAAAAATAATAAAAATATCCAGGATTGAATATCTTATTGGATGCTGAGAGAAAAATCCAAGTGTTAACGGATTTAAAATATTCTGTTCAAGCAATATATCCGATCGATCGAAACGTATATCCGTTTGTTAATTTTTGATCGGATCGTGAACTTTTCTTTCAGTGTACGTGTCCGATACTTTTGTCCTTTTATCTTTTTTTTGTAAAAGTACTAATTCTCTGACACTTTTATTGGAAAAAGTACCATTTCTCGACATGTACCTAATACTGAACATTCTTATTGTTTCGATCTTTAAATACAGATATTTATACTCGGTTTCATCGATTAAGTTTTAACTTGAGTTCAAATTGTTTTCAGACAAAGGCTTCAACTCAGGTTAAAGTTTAATCGACGTTTAAGGACGTTGGTGGAGCCGGACCTTAATAAAGGCCAACACGAATGTCCAGGATTAAATACGTGATCAGGAATTTAGGTACTTTTACTTCGGATCACAACACAATGTGAAATTTACTATTTATCTAACTCTGTCTTTTTTTTATTTGCGCTCCGATATAAAATACCATCGTTAATCGATACCCCGTTGGCTCTTCGTTTCAGTCAGAAGTCAATTGATGAGATATAAGTGAGAGAAGCATCACCAAAGATGCTTGTCGAGCAAGGTATCATTCATAGAATAACCGGGAAGATATCAGCATGCTTTTATATCCTGGACGAAGCAGCGACTTATTTTCCTTTCAAATTGCCGCGTCAGGCGTCTCGATCCTTTCCGGCTGGCTGTTTTCCGAAAATCGATTCCCACGTCGAACGACGAGAACGTCCGGGTGTCTCCCGAGTAGGAAAAGATTTCCGAGGCGAAATTCCGCGGGCGTGCCGACGGATTTTCCGTGGAGCGACGGTATATCGACGTGAACTCTGGAAAGCGGAGGATCCCTTGGATGCTGTAACGGAGTAGTAGCACAAAGATGGGGGAATGCCGCGGACGTTGTCGAAGGTAAAATGAGAGGAACAAGAAAATATGCGGCTCGATGTCGGAAACTAGGGAACAACGTCGACATCGGAGCGCAATTACTGATGAACAAGCCGTCTCATTGGTGTGTAATAACGTTGTAATTACTGCTGCCACGATCCGCACTTGAGTCCGGAGATTCACGGTCGTCCGAGAATGAACGAGACAGCGGGAAAGCCCCACGTTAAGAGTTTATTGTCCGTGTCTCAAGAATAATGAAAAAAATTGTGAAAACATTAGAAGTTATTTATATCGCGTTTGATCACAAACAATTTGACATTAATTCCGAATCTAGATCAAAAGTTATTCCAAGTATAGTAAGCTCAGCAAATACGATGACGTCAAATAACTATTTGGGAGTATTGTGTTGTTATGAGAATATATGTTGTTACTATTTTTAGTAGAGAAAAAGATAATTAAAAGATAACAATTTCAATTTTTGCATATATATACTTTAAGAGTTAACCGTCGTTCAACGATACTTCCCGCAGCGGTGATAATATATTCAGTGGTAAACGAAAGGATGTGAACTCTCAACATTTCGTCGCGATTACACAAGAAGAAGAAAATGAATAAATCCGCCGAATAAATATGCCGGCGAATATTTTTTATCGCGTCTCGTATCTCTGTAACACACGCGTTCACGTAATTCCTCGCTTGAAAGTGATATATTCCTCGGTGTGACGATGTCGAAAGGAACTTCCCTCCTTTACGGTCCCATAAGCAGGTCTCCTAATCTTCTCTTTCTTTCCTTTTTTTCGTCCGTTTCTTCTCTATGCCCTTCCCTCCTTCCTCTCTCTCTCTCTTTCTCTCTCTCTCTCTCTCTCTCTCTCTCTCTCTCTCTCTCTCTGTCTGTCTGTCTGTCGTTCTTTCTCAGCCTTTTTTCCTCACACACGCAAAGACGATTTCCTTCCGCCGCTCGAGAAGCCCTTGGCTAACCGACCGCGTCCCGACTGTTCTATTTCTGAGCACGAACGCTCGAGAGAGATCAATCGTTCTCCCTGGTTCGCAACGAACGCCCCGAGCGTGGCTACTTCTTCCCAAGGCATTCCGATTGTCAAACGACCTCTCCGAGTCCTTTTACTCCTCGGCGCAAAGTGCTGCGAGTATCTTCTCGCACACGAAGTCCGTTTCGAAGGCAATTTAATTGAAATAACCCCCGACGGACCTTTCCTTAGCCCAGCTGTTTATGCTTATTCAGCATCCTCACCTCGCGTTTCGTTTCGCAAAGGTCAGCCCTCACCGATGGTTTAGCCGACAGTTCAGCTCACAACCAGGAGAGATGAAGGAACGCGAATTCCCTTTGACGCGAATACGTTTTTGTTCTGTGTCGTCAATTTTCTTTCCCCGGTTACTCGACAAGTCTTTGTGTAAACGGTCGTGCTCCCGTTACTTCTATTCCCGCGAGAACTCGAGCGGTCGGAATAAATTAATCCTTTCTCTCGGGTATATACAAAAGTGCACATCCTCTCGATTACATAAAATCACAACAAACACCGGAATAATTCTTTGCCGGTGAAAACACAGTTGTTGAAAAATATATTCATCTTGTTTTGTTTTATTTTTCCCCAAAAGAGACATTTATGCAGGGCACAAGGCGCACAGGAGAGCTTTATCATACATTTCCTGTTTTTTCTTTTCATTTCAAATGTTAACGACGTTTATTAGTTCTCCCTCCTTCCCATCCATACGCGGACAGACTCCTGACGTATTTCCGCGGTATAAAATCGGAAAAAGGCGCCTTTGACGCGCGGTGGGACATTAATCAAGCCTGCCGTCGGTATTTATTTTCTACCGTGGGCCAGAAAACAATGGGGAAATTGCTCGACACGAGTCCCAAAGCCGAGGATTCGTTCCGAATGAAACGCGACACGTCTCGAAACGGCGAACTATTCCCCAAGTGATCAGCGAACAATGAAGGGAGTCGTTCCGGGATCGTAAAATTCTCAAGAGTCTTTCTCTCTCTCCCTCTCCTTCTTAAGCGGTAACGGAACTTTCACGTTCCTTCCATCACTCGGTTTAACTGTTCTGGCATCTCAAGGCGAGTCATAAAATTGTTCCAAAAAAGGAGAAGAATTAGAGTGCGAAAGGGACAGGGGGAGAGGTGTCGAGAGATAATTTTTAGAGACACATTGGACTCATGTATTCAATCAGAACGCGCGCCATGATACGGCGCGCATAAATTTATAAAATGTTGTATACCTTTCATTAACCGGTGCCGAGAGAGGATATCCTGCGCGCAAGGAAGCCGTGGAAATTATTCCCCCTTGTCCCGGTGTATTAATCATCTTCCCGCTCGCTTCGCTTTTCGACATTCAAGCGAGATTCTCGTCCGGCGTTGACGCGGAATGAACACTCGAACGGGCGGATTAATAATTTCCATTTAATATGAGGAAGAACGAAATTTCATGGGCCGCGATAAATTTCATCAGCAACAGGATGTTTCAGAAATTTAAATATGCCTCTTCGCGCACCCTCTTTTTTTCTTTGCCAGATACCAAATCGAGAAACACGATCGATTTTATGTTAATCCTGACGGGAGTTAGGCTTGTTTTAATAGTTGTTACCTAAAACTTGTCTCAAGTGAGATAATCAGATTTCACTTCAGATTTAGATGATATATTTTTAGTCGAATCAAATTATAAATATAAATAATAATCATGAAATTATAGGAATAATAGGAATAATTACAGAATAAACTATAGAACACATTATATATATATATATATATATATATATATATATATATAACGTCTAACTATATATAACGTCTAACTTCGAATAAACATCTGAGTATCTCACACGTGAAATAAAAGTCTCAGGTGACAGCTATTAATACGGGCCTTAAGTCTTGTTCGCAGAAATGCATCGTTCGACACGACTCACAGAGAGATTCGCAAATAACGCGTTCGGCAAACACGCGTTTCGCGTCTCTTTATTGAGATAACTACGCGCTGCGTTGTGAGCGGGAATTTAATATCGTTTACATAGTTTCGCCGGCAAGATTTATCCTCGAAACCCGTCCCGCGTTTGCCTTGGAGCACGCCTTGACGTGACTGCCGCTGTTCATGCTAATTCTCAATTAATCGCTATGAGGCAAACGCAGACGCGTTCAAGGGTCCATCGTGCGAGAATCCTTTCGCAACGCAACGTAATATAGCGATTAAACCCCGTAACATTTAGAGACGACTTACGAGAATCGAAGTAATTAACGTTCCGTCCCTCCCTCTCTCTCTCTCTCTCTCTCTCTCTCTCTCTCTCTCTCTCTCTCTCGTCGTTTTCATAGCCGTTCTTTGCGACGTGTGTTTCAGGTCTCCGTAAGGTATACCCGTATTACTTTACCTTCACGACATTCACGAAAGGTCGATGGGTCGGCGAGAAGATACTGGAGGTCTTTGCGAGGGAATTCCGCGCTCATCCGGCCGAGGAATACGAGAGATGTATTCGCGCTGGCACTCTGACGGTCAACTACCAGAAGGTGGACGTCGACTACAGGTTACGGCACAACGATCTCCTGGCTAACGTCGTTCACAGGTGCGTGTGTGTCGGGTCAATTTCATTTCGGTTTCGACGCGAGACCTCGCCGTCGGCAAGAATTCATCCGGCCTGTATCGCGTTTCGTGCGCGATTGATTTTCGCGCCAGCCGAGAGAACTCGTCATCGCCGCCGTCGGCGGCGTTGTTGTGAGAGCCTCGCGAAAGTGCCGCGACTATTGTGAGAAAGCGGCGTCGACTTGCGCAAAGTTTGATTGAGTCGCGGAGATTGACAATATCGAACGTCGCCGTCGAACTATGAAATAGCCGAGGAAACCGGCAACATTCCGTTTCCACTACGGCCGTTCGCTGGCAATTTAGCCGCGGAAATGTAATCTCGCGGCGCCCCCCGCCCTTCGTGCGGATTTTTTCACGAACTCGCCACGGCACGGAGGTGGAGGGTCGCGTTTTCAAAATGGCATTTCACAAGAGCAGCACACGACAGCACACGGACTCTCTCGTTCGTCTCCCGGCGAAGAACGATCTTGCCATTTATGCGGGACGTTTTGCAATCGGACTCGCGATACGCCCCAGGTTCGTTCTTGCCTAGTGACTCTCGAGAGCTTGCGTTTCTCTGACCATGCGAAATTTCGTCCGACGTCGGAAAAGCTCGATGCGGGAGGGCGGGAGGGCTTATTGGCCCATCGTATAAATCCGAGGTTAGCTCCCTTCGGCAGGAATTTACTTTGATTTCTGAAGAGCCCCGGGAATTTGGCAAACCTGGTCGGGCGTAAATGAGATTGAGTTTAATTTGGGGAATTTCCGTGTTATCTCCACGCTTGAGCCTCGTTTCGCTCGCGCAAAATGCAACGTATCGCTGTACGATCGGCGCGATACTTCGGTCGGGGCAGATTGCGTTTGCGCACGTAGATTTTTAATCATTTCCGCGGGCGCACATGATTGCGGCACACGAAAATCGGCAGTGAGCAGCGGCGTACCGGTGCAATGTACATCGGCACACGTGTTTGCCGCGCTACGCTATATTATCGTCCCTAATGCGGATCAAATTTAGTCGATTTACACGGCACGGAAACGTATGCGTGGAAAGCGGCTCATGCTAAAGCGGCCAACATCGGATTAGCGCCGGATTACAACGATCCTCGAAACAGAAGTCTAAAATGTATAATCCGCGCATAAACGGTTTAATTCGCGCATGTTAGGGAGCGCAGCCGTTGTACGCCGCGCGAAAGGACACTTGGCGGCTGTGATTCGTCCCCCTTCCCCCCCCCCC
>NW_022639478.1:1100212-1107202 GCF_010583005.1 Odontomachus brunneus
CCCCCCCCCCCTCTTCTCCCTCGTCGTAACGGATACCGTCTGAAGAATTGCGAAATATCTCGTGAATAATTCGGCGCTTCGCATCTTCCGTTACGTTTTCTCTTTTCTTTTCTAATAAGACAGACTACAACACACACGCGCCAGCACTCGTTTCTTACACGAGGCTACACGAGGACGATGTAAAGACATAAGTCGCAATTTGCTGCAGGATGACGTATCACTCATAGATTGGATGATACATGGTGTTCATTCAATTTATAAGTGACACGACATCTGTGTTCGCAAGTTTGTGGATTTGCAAATTGTGTTTTGTGCATAGCTACGTGGAATGGACTACGCTTTGTTGTAGGAGGGATGAAGTTAGCATTAGTAAGAGACGACAGTGGAGAATAAGATGGTTTCCTTGTCGCGCAAAAATATTTCTAAATGTGACTGAAAGCTGATCGAAAAGCTTATAAACCACATTTAAAGATATTTTTTTTAAAGAGAGGTTAGAATGAGGGTCATAAAATAGAGAGACTGCGCATTGGTGTAAGAGAAATAAAGTCAGCATTAGTAAGAGAGCGCACTAGAAAGTAAGATGCTTTCCTTGTCGTAAAAGTGCCTTTAAATGTGACTGAAAGCTTGTAAACCACATTTAAAGAGACTTTTATTAACAAAGAGAGTTCAGAATGAGGACCATAGAATAGACTGCGCATTGCTGTAGAAGAAACAAAGTCAGCATTAGTAAGTAAGATGCTTTTCTTGTTTAATTGTCCAGTTGGTGGAGAGCAAAAAAGCAAAAGTGATCATACAATCAGTACGGCTTTTATTTCTTTCGACATTTCACTCTTACTCTTTTGTCTCTGACATATTGCCGCCTCCTAGAATACTATGTGACAGAGATAGTATTTGGCACATCTCTATCTTTCGGTTTTAGCATCAGCCGTCCCGTAAAAGTGCGCAGCTCTTCTATCAGTCTACGGTTTCTTGGACGGTCTTAGGGCTTTCGCACACGAATAGCAGTAACCGTGAACGCAAGACATAAACTTAAGCTAAGGAACCAATCGGGATATTGCTTTAGGATTCTTCTAGCTGGTAGAAGATTGAATTGATCGTGTAAATAGGATTCGGACTGAGTAACCAGGATTTCAACCAGACAAATCCTAGTTACTTCTGCGTGCCGATCAGATTTACCGACAATATTACCTTCTTCTAGAGTATACAAAACTGTAGCAATATAGCTACAGCAATACAGCTGATTGGTTTTCCAGCCAAACATTTACATTTTGCATCTACGTTCACGGCAATTCGTGTATCTTTAATGCTAGATGGAATCTTTCGTGTTTACGATTTTCTTACCATTCTCGTCTCTCGTGATCTAGGAAAACAATCTTTTGTGACTTTGGATTATTTTTTAAACAAAACACTGAGAAAAGAGGGACTATCATTGCCGGGCATTCCAGTGTTAACGCGCGCGCAACAATGGTGCGCGGTCGAGAGGCACGACGCGACGGTGGGTCCAACAAACTCGTAAATCATTCGCCTCTCCTTACGAGAGCGCTAGATAAGAGATGATGCCCGATCCTCCTCCGGAACCACATGGCCGGGACTTGTAATATATCCTTGGCACGGATATATAAGAATCTATATGCCGCGCGCGTGCACGCTCTCTCGCGCTCCGACGTTTTGAAACGCGCCAACGCTCAACGAGGCTCGCGCGCACTATCGATGAGTAGGTATCGTGCGCGTGCGCGCGAATTTCCTGATGCGAAAGAAGAGGATACCACCGGTAGAGTCTTCCGCTCCAACATTCGAGATAAAGCGGCCGGAAAATCCTCGGGATTCCGCGGACGCGGCGAGGAATCTCGCGCATTTCTAATAGAGGGAGGAGAGGCGGACGTCGTTCCTCGTGAATGTAGCGGTCCATCTGACGTTAACAGGGAGAGATCGCTACTCGCCGATTCTTCTCGCGCGCTCATAGTGTGTGCGCGCAGCACACATGTATATTTGAGCACGTGGCGTCGAAACTCGACGATTGAGTTTCTCTGCGACGGCTGAGACAGAGAGAAGCGCGCTTTCTCGCTCGTACGGTTAATTGTTTTGCGTTCGGGCGCGCATTACAAGCTCGGTGAGGTGTGCGTCGGAAGTTGGTCTAAATTATTTCGCCTCATGTGCGCCGTTAATACGTTACGTCCGCTTGCATACTAATTCCAGCAATTATCTTGGCGATTGTACTTTTTCGCGCAAACGATACACCGACTATTTTGCGTCTCTCGTAACGATGTAATAGTAAATTCTAGAGCTTCACGCGAACATTATTTGCGTCATAATACTCGACATTTGTAACCGATCTCGAGAAAAGGAGACTTTTACGTTTGTCTTGTAGCTTTGTTTATTTGTCCCTTCGTAACTCGAGGGAGATGTTAGAGAAAGTGAGATGAAACTTTTACTAACTTGTCCGGCATCGTTCTTTAGATTAGTATTATTATCCAGATTTAATCTTGAAATTGAATAATTCTATTACTTTCTTGAAAATATGAGAACATTTAGAGATAAAATTTAAAGATAAAATTTTGATTTCTTCTTGGGTAAGATAAATAGAATCGAAAGAGATTGATGTAGGTTTCAGAATATCAAATTTAGACTCGGCTATTCGTAGATATACGTATGAATGTATATATTGATTTAAAATATTAAAATATTATTTCTCTTATATTTTAAGATTTTTGTAGTGTTTTTAAAGGAGGTTCATTTTTCTTCTTTTTATCCGGGAAAAAGAGAGATAAATCGCGATGAGCGTTTTTGCGACGCGGATTCCTTGCGCGGTGTTGATGACGGTTTTCGATGGGAGAGCAAAGTTAACCGGGCGAAGGCCAGCGAGATAGACATCGCTACGCGCGGGCAATAAACAATGAGATGCATCGTACGATGACGTCAGCACCGGAGATCGGGAAGAAGCGCTTTCGGTAGATAAGAACTCTTCTTCTCTCTCGATTACGCGATATTCCCGGCTCTTCGAGCCGTCAAGGACGCGCGACTTTGTTCCCGTGATTGAGACGTGAACGTTGAAATGCCAAAAGATCAAAGATTATGCCGTTACAAAGATACCGTCCTTATTCACTCGCCACTGTCGCTCCGCGAGGCCTCGCAATTAAAGTGCATTCGCAAAAATAATGTAGGTCGCGGTGACCGTTGATCGTATTTGCATTATCGGAGCAATTACGCGATGCACGCGCTCGCGCGCGTTACATAAAGATGCACCTGGAGTGCGAGTATATATAGAGAAGCGCGCGCTGGAAGAACAACAGCCGGCCGCGGACTGTTACGATAGGTGAACAATTGCGGAGATGGATGGAAAGTGAATTGGCGACCTACAATACAGAGCCGCGCCGTTACGTCGCGGTGCTCGCGAGCACACACGCGACACGTGCGAAAATTCGCGAGCACCCATTGTTGGCCGCGATAAAAGCGCTTCCCGACGAACGCGCACTCGAGGAAGCATTCGTGCGCGAAAGAAACGTCCTACTTGGCTGATCGCGGCGGTGCGCGTTGGCGGTACTTTCGTGTTGTTGTCATATAAGAATAATCATCAAAATATTAAGGAAAGCCAACCTGCGCTGGATGTAGAGGCTCGTCTACAATACGTAATCTTGGCGTAAGAAATGAAAATAATTTATCTCTCTCATGCTTATACTCTAGCTACCTCCTTACAAGTATTCTTCTCACTTAAGAGAAATATTTCCGATGTAAGGAAGTTGGAGACCGGAGCTAAATGTCTCATATTTCTCAATTTTGAAGTTACAACTCCGAAGGCCTGTATTAATATTTGTTACTTGAAACTTGTTTCAGGTGAGATACTCAAATTTTTCTTCAAATCCAAGTTTTTCAGTTGGATCGTGACATTTACATATGTAGTTGCGATCAATAGAAAATCTCTCACCTAACTCTGAATTTAAATCTGAGTATCTTATTTGAGACAAGTTTCAAATAATTACTATTAATACGGAGCTAAGATGACCAACTGTTGTGACCGACTGTATAAATGTGATAGAGGCAACCTTCTTCTATGTGTTCTAATGCCCGCCACGATTCTGTTAGCCGTATATTTTGTTTTATAATAACCAAAATATACTATATATGCAGCAATTCGTAGCATAGGAGATAAAGAAGGCCATATATAAAATATGTAATTAATATTACTCAATTGTAATTTAATTATTAATTTTCATAAAATGCATTTCAATTCTCGCATCCCGCGCTGGCTACTATTCGTCTTTTTTAACATTTAGATTATATGTCAAAAAAGCCTTTTAAAAGAGCAATTGTGTCGACGTCTAGGTCACACGGGAAGCGCCACTGAGGATCGCGTTGCTGTCGCGTTGCGGTAAAATTGATTACTTAAAATAATAAAACGCAAGATGCGGGCTTTTTCACATCTCTCCGCTGAACGAGAGAAGCACCGCGTAAATAACTGTGTCCGCGTCCGATCTGCTGCGAAAAGTCCGCTGACATCATCGGCTCGGATCGCCGCGTTCAAGAATCGTAGCGTAGAATTTCTCCTCGCGCCGATCCATCCGCGACTCGAAGACGCGAGAAAAGGCCACATTTCCCTCGCCCCCGAAGGCATACCTTCCTCGGGCGGGAATTGATTCGAAGGAGAGGAAGCCCGTTGTGGAGAACGCGACTCCGATAATCGGCCCGAGGGCGAGAAAGCCGCCGATGCCTCGAAGGACAGGTACATTCGAAGCGCGCGCTTACACGCGAAGGACGCATCCGTCGCGCGATGGCGCAATCGCGATGCGGCTGGATAACGCGACCTTTCGCAATCGCCGGCACTTCGTTCGGACATCCATCATCCGAGTGCGCGGCGCCGACTCTCCGCCGACCCGCGACGGATCGTTTCCCAAAGCTATGCAGATACATCGTGAATCACCCGGTATGTGCCGGCGCTGTTTACGACGCTGGAATCGCCGACGTGCCTCACACTGCTGGAGACGCGGATTAATCGATTCTTCAACCGGCCGATCGCCGTTCTGGTAACCGATACCTGTGTGATGCACTCAGAGAGAGAGAGAGAGAGAGAGAGAGAGAGAGATGCGTGTCGATTTGTTATCATGTTTCCTCCGTCATCCTCGTCGACATTAGCCGTCGTAAAATGCGCGTCCCAGATCCAGTCGGATCGCTCTCTTGTGCTAAACAAGAAGCCACATAGAACTAGTGTTCTAATTAGGGTCTAATTGGGATTCGGTTGCCCAAAATAATTATGGCTTCTGGCTTCACCGACGAGGTGATACCAGAGGCCGTTGGCCTTATGGAATTTAGGGTGACGGAAAATTTCGCTACTTGATAACCTTCTGTCGGTAAGTTCGTGTAAAATTACCGTGGATAATAATTGCAAAAAAATGCAGTTTCATAAAAATATCTAATATATACAGAGAGAATTTTATAGCAAAAATTACTATAGGATTTTGTGATCGACGTTGTGCCGTACTCTGTCCTTTCATTTCATAACTTATATTTTAGAAACTGGAATTTACTATCAAAACACTTGCTGCTTCTAGCGAAATCCGATATGTTTTTATGGCGAGATATAACTATGTTTCTTAGTAAGATAGATTTTACTGACAGTTTATCCTGAGACCACTAAAAACATAAAGTTGAAAAAGTTGAAAATTTATGCGAGAAAACAAAACTAAAATATTTTTGCTATATACTTTATCAGGATATATAACGACAGAATATCAAGACGATTATAAATTATAAAATTAACATTTCATTATACATTGAATGTCCAGATATTTATATCGAATAACTCGAAGTGGTCGATAATGTTGTCCTGTTTCAGATTATCTCCGGGCCCCTCGGGACCCATTTGGCTTTACGAAATTTAGCCAGAATTGATGGTCTTTAATAACACCTTGTCGGTACTTTCTAAGCTACCACTTAGAAGTATAATGCTTCAAGCATACTATTCCAAGTAGAGAATTCAAAGTTGTCTCTATTGAGTCTTCGCCTTAGCTTAATTTTTTAAATGATCTTGTTATTTAGTAAAATTCTCGATGTTTCAAACATTTCATCTTTTTTTGATTTTTCATTTATTAAACAAAATAATGTTTGAATAAAAAAAAAACGGGATTTCCCTGTTTGATACCATAAAAGTACACTGTGACGTTACTGATTGAAAAAAAAAAGTGCTAGTGTTTCCGTAGTATATTTCTGTTCTAGTATTTCATATCTAGACAGAGAACCCGCGTGTGGCACAATAATGGGATTCCCAATTGGTATCGCAGTCGGATAACGAATTTTTTGGGGACAAAGTCGATCATTTTAATGTAACCTACATCTGAAAAAATCTTCGGAGATTTCTTTACGGAAAGTTCCGCTCGTCCGTACGTTCGCTCGTTAAATGGAACGCAAATTGCACAGACGTTCGACGATTGTCTCTCGAGAGTCCGCGACGACGATCTCTCTCTTTCTCTTTGTTTCTCTCTCACAGGCGAATTATCAACTCGTAATTATTCGAAACGAAGGAATGCAGAAGGTTTCGCTCCAGCGGACACTTTTGATGTGTCCTCGGAAATAATGGTCCCGCGACGGACTCCTACGGACGTTCCAATGGATAAGGGAGACGCGTCGTTCTCCAGCTCTATTTTTCAATTAATGTCCCGATGTCCGCGCTACTCGGCTACGATCGATGCTGCGGAATAACCCATCGAAAGACCCTTTGGAGAAAAGTCGTGGGCGTGGACGAGCGTTTCTCGCTGCCGGCTGCCGTTCTAGGATCTCGTCCTACCTGGGGCGTTTCAGGGTATACGTCGTAGTTCGTGTCCCTCCGGTGACGCGGGAAATTGGGTAGGATGATTCAATTAAGCAGAAGAGCCGCCTCCATAGGTGAACGATCCGCTTCCGTCGAGCCGGCCGTGTAATTTCGCAGAAGGGAGAGGAAGGGAGGAACAGAGAGAGAGAGAGAGAGAGAGAGAGAGAGAGAGAGAGAGAGAGAGAGAGAGA
>NW_022639478.1:1109105-1156159 GCF_010583005.1 Odontomachus brunneus
GAGAGAGAGAGAGAGAGAGAGAGAGAGAGAGAGAGAGAGAGATCCCTGCCGATGCATTGGTAACGCGTCCACGTCCACGAGAAGGATGTACGTCCGCCTCCATTTTCTGCCTTCTGCGCGATTAATCTTCCCCCGAGCTTCTTTACAATATCGATCGAGGCCGCCGGCTCGCGAGCGTCGCGCTGTGCGCAAAACGCATCGCAAACGGTCGTGATATTTGTTGAAGAAGAGATCGGTTAATATCCGCCTTCTGATAGGCTCCTCGGCACCACAGTTCGGCATGAGCGCGAGAGCGACACGGGGGTAATCAGCGCGAAGATCGATCGCGAAGACGCGTGACGCGCGAACACCCTCGGTGCGAAGGAAGCAGGGCCGCGCGCAACCGGTGTGATATCAACGCGGTAACGTGGAATAATGGGACATTATACGGTGACGAGCGCGGGGACAAGTCAGGCGGGGGGAGACGCGGGGAAAATCTCGCGAAAACCTTGCTCGCCGGACAACGCGCGAGGATAAATCAACATTAGCGGTAGAGACAAAGAGAGAGAGAGAGAGAGAGAGACAGGTTGAGAGAAAGAGGAGGGTAGGGAGGGAAACGCGTCAGCGACTGTTGTTGCACACCCCTGGGCACCGCGCGACGGCATGGAAATCCGTGCGCGATCTGCACGATAAGGCGGGACACCTGCAGGCACACCTTACGTACTGCAGACACGAAGCGCAGAAGGAGGTGCCCGACCTCCAACCTCTGTCCCGATATCATCGTGCAAGCCGGTCCACGCTAATAAATCAACCTGTCACCGGGTTCGAGTCGCGCCCTCGACCCCCGACACGCTTCCCTTACACCGTTTCGACCTCCTCCTCCTCCTCCTCCTGCACCCGCTATCTCTCCTTCAGCACCCCCAGCCTAAGTCTTCGGCTTTGACGTCGTTCGCTCTCTTCCTTTCCCGCCCGTCTCACCGGCATCGGTGGATCGCACGCCCGGAATTGAGTAACTTTACGGCAAAACGAACAAATATTTGCCCAAGTGCGCTGATTCGCGTGACGCCGACGACGATGTGTTTCCGCGATTCGGTGGCTGCTCGTGAAATTTGCGTCTATATTACCGAGACGCGTATAATTGCGCGTCGGATTTTCCCATTCGGATGAAGATCGGGAGAAAATGTAATAAAGCGGCTCCCTTGGCCGGGCAAAATTACGTGGAACGACAGGCGGCTTTTTTCCTCTCACTGGCGGAAACTCCCAATTTGCGATGGATTAATCTCAGAGTGGATTTAGCGGTCGTAATTCGAAGTCGAGCGAGAGAAGGCGCCCGCGTCCATTACCGTAGGAAGTCACCGACTCGTCTTACCGGCTTGTGTGTCCAGGAGAGCGACAAGCTACCTATGCATGCTCAAACTAATTAAGGATTCTCATGAAATTCTAATTCGATGTACGGCCGCGTCGCGAGAGAGCTGCCGTGATGTTGCCGCCGAATACCTTTCGGCGTACATGCGCGCGCGCGCGCGCGCGTCTTCGTGTTGCGTCAGCGTCTCGCATTGTCTCCCTGCGAATTGTCTCCTTTATTTTTCTGATCAGAAGCGCCTTCGTGATCCCAGACGTTTCTGCAAGGCGGAGACTTTTATGATTGTCACGACGTGAGAGGCAATGAGACAATCGACGATGGTGACTCTGCTATCCTTTTCATTACATCTGTGAAGCAAATGTACTGCATTGAATTAATCGTTGAATTTACATTATTCAGTCGCGTAAACTTGTTATATTGACGCAACAACAAATTTATGCAGAGTTACACTCGGATCTTCATGTCGCATTTTACGTGACACATTGTTTCGGACGAAATATTTTTCTTTCGCATTTCCATGTCGTCACTCTGTATGATAAATGTGAGCGCTATATAAATCGCTCATGAGGAACGCGACCTTTGCAAATCGTAACCGATAGACTGATGTACGTAAACTTTACGCGCGCATCGACTTTAAGTATATTAAGTCACAAAATTCAACAATATTGAGTCATTTATGACTGATCAGATATATTCATATTTATCACATAGAATCATGACGAAACATGAAAGAAATACGAAAAAAATGGTCAAAATTTACCTCAAACAATATGTCATGTTAAATGTAATGTGAAAGTCCGAGTGTAATTGTTGTATGATGTAAATTTAATAATTCAATACGTTTACTTCATAAATGTAATTAAAGGAATTGTTTCTATCAATGATGCGTTGTGATGATCATGAAAGTCTGTCTGGCGCATTACTGCGAAATTTGCACACATCTGTCTGTCTTGAGAAACACACTTGACAAGAGAAGTTCGGTGTACATCGAAGATGAAAAATAAGATTCGCTTAGATCCAGCTGGGCGATTCGTTAGAGCAACCGATCTGTTTCGACGGCAAATGAGATTATGGCAAATGGGCGAAAATGCGTACATTAATCGTCGCTTCGTGACGCCGAGTTTCCATCGGCGGAAACTCTTTCGCAAAGTTAATCGACTAATCTAACAGATTACGAGCAGTGAAACGAAACGAGGTTCAGAGCGACATGTGGCGACGTGTTGACAGCGACGATGTTACAGCATTTTTCGCTCCGTACAGAAAGTCGCTGTCATAGCGTAATCGACGGTTTCCAACTGCAATTAACTCGGCCCGTTCCCGCAATCCTTTATGTCGATTGGCCTTGCTCCTTTCGTGACGAGGCCGGTCCTCGTGTCGGGCTCGAGTCGAACACGGTGTCTGAATTCTCCGCGTTTGCTCTCTGGGTGTCTCGAAAGCGCATTCCGCGTCGCAACGAGATTCGCCCGCAGCTCGGCAAAGTTAGCACGACCTGTGTTGAACTTAGCAGGGACCAAGTCTGTCCCGCGGTCTGATCGTTCGATAATCACTTTACCGCGTCCGCGTCCGCGGTCCTTTGTGCCTCTGGGAAATTAAACTGCAATTCGGAATCGAGCTGTCTGTTTGGGCCTAACGAAGCGAGATACTTGAGAAAGTAGCTAATGAGGCCTGCGGCAGATGGAGGAAAAATCCTTTCTCCAGAGATAACCGGGCGACGGAATAATAGCACGCGCGATCGAGTCTGCCCACGATGAGCAGGATTCACATCGAGTGATAGTACGACGTAGCGAAACTGCGTCGGCGAGCTCGATGTACTCTCTAAATTTCTTGCGGTGGAATCTCACTGAAAACGAGTAAAAAGTGCCGATGTTTTCACTCGAAGCGAAGATAGCGAAGATACTGCCACTCGAAGTCGCAAGAATGGATGCTTCACTCGAGCTTGAAGTGGATTCTAACCCCATATAAGCGAATGTTTCACTCGTCTAGAGTGGAGATGTTCCTGTGGTGTGTACGTCAGATTCACTTCTCAAATATTTACTTCACGATTCAGAGTGGAGAATTCGCTTTATGAAAAATTACTCGAGTGACTAGACGGTCACTCTATTTTTCAATTTTATTCCGAGAAATTGAGTAAGTAATCTTTGAATTTCTTGGGGAGGAATCTCACTCAAAACGAGTGGAAATTGCTAGTATTTTCACTCGAAGCGGTAGTGAAGACACTACCACTCCAAGTCGCAAGAGTGGATGCTTCACTCGAGCTTGGAGTGGATTCCGACTCCATATGAGCGGATATTTCACTCGATTAGAGCGAATATGTTCACGTGACTGTGAAGTATAGTCGATTGTAGAACAGTTTAGACACAATAAAGCTGAGCCTCGCCAAATCATCAAAATTGAGAGCCATTACCGTCGATAGTGATTCTCAATTTTGATAGTTTGATGATATCTTATTGTCTGTCCAAGGCGTTTTATGTGAGTAGAAAATCGCTCAGATTCGAATGACTGAGTAAAATGAATGAGTGGTCACTTCACTTTTGAAAATTTTGGGGGAATTTTGCCCCGAGAAGTGAGGAGGAGAGTACAATCGGTCGAATACAACAATTGAGAAATGTCATTCGTCACGCGAAGAATTTTTTTCAGCGCACTGATTGTGTGTGATGCACAATCAGTGATGTATTCGCCTGTATTCGCCTTTTCGCCAACAACTGTAGTGGATCGATAATGAGCGGAGGGATAATGACGGCGTAATTGATAACCGGTTTGGGTGGTCGTTTGATTCGCTCGCAAATCGCGGGAAGTCGATGTCGCCCGGTAGACAATTAACCGGCGGTGAAAGTTCATCCAGTTGGCCGATTTGTATCTCGGTAATCACGTTATTCGTTACACGATCTCTCGTCCCAATAGAACTTGATAGTTCGCACGGTTGGGCTCGAATAGTCACCGGCCGTTGGTCCTACGAGAGGCACCCGAACGCTTTGACACATTAAAGCGTATTGTACTGAATCGATGTTTCATGCATGAAGCTGTTACGGCTTCCACGGCGAGATAGCACTGCTAGAGGAGAGATACATATGTGTGTGTGTGTGTGTATGGATGCACGCGTATGTGTGTGTATGTTTGTATCGATTCTCGATGAAGGACCACGATTTAATCGAACGCCTCGTTAATTGAAGGAGGGACGACGCGCGGACGAGGAATATAATAATATTACAACGTGATATAATCACTAATCGTTCCGCGACGATATATTGGCGAAGTGTTCCTTAATTATTGCATCGCCCCCTGCCGCTTCCCTCCTCCAAGAGTCTTCAAACTCTCGGCGAGCACGAAGTTAGGCGCGTACGCGAGAGCTGCGAAGCGGAGCGAAACGACGTAAACGACAAATTTATACGATCGAGAATGATACTCGAGTTTCGTCAAAGCCTAATCACGCGCACCGATGGCCGATGATTCATTACGTCGATCGAATTGGTGAATTCCCACGTCGACTCGTTGATTTCGTTAGAATGTCGTTACCATAAATTTAGTCGAGTCGGCGAAATCCCCTCGGTTCGTTTCTCTTCGAAACATGGAATAATAGTTACCGCAAAGCCAACTGTGCTCTTTCTCTCTCTTTCTCTCGCTCGTTCGCTCGCTGCCATGCTCGGTCGCAACGAATCACTTCCGCGGAACGATTACGCTCTCACTTATATATTAATTAGATTACGCAGTCAATGGCGGTCGTGAGCGCATAATATATGTCGTGTGTGGGCCATATGTCGCTGACGGGATTCCGCGCAAATTATGTACGCTGAAGTCGTAACGTCGCAGCTTTACAGGTGTTGTCGTCGTCGCGCACAGATCGCGTATTCATGCGACCTTCGCTGCGCTCCGAGATAAGTTCATTTTTATTTCATTTCCTCTCTCTCTCTCTCTTTTTTTGTTTTTATTTGCGGACACACACGGACGCATGGATAATACCGGAAACACACGGTCCGAGTCGTCAGCTAAAAATTCCACGTCGCGCTCGGGTCGCAAGGTAGAGAAATAAACGGTCGGGGGTTAAGCGACAGCGTGCGATGATATAGAATCACGGATGGCGGGCACATCGATTGCGCGCCAGAGTAGAGTCAATATTATTCGGTTATAATGTAGCACTATGTATAGAAGTATATGCGAGAAATATACGTATATATATAAACGTGCATCAAACACGGCGTCCCGGAAATCTCTGTGTATTTGAGCATCAAATAGGGTGCCAAAAAGGCGAAGCGCAACGCGCAGCGCGACTCAACGTACTCGAAAACGCAACTCCCGTGTACACGAGCAGGAGAGAGCGTCGCGTATAATTTGCGTGGAATTTAGAATCGGCAAAATAAACATCGGCGGAAAATTAAACGGAAAATATCGAACGCACGTGCGTCAACGTCGATTACGACATCGTGTGCGCACACGCACACCGGTAGAGAGTCAATATTATTCAATTATATATAGAACCGTCTGTATAAACGCGACGTGAGGTGGCGACGGAAGGTAGACTAAAATTCGCCCAAAATTCGTTATAAAATAATTGTCAGTTTGCTCCCTCAATTTCGCCAAGTTTACGGTCAAACATTACTCACTAACGGTGCTCGCGGAACGGGCCGGTTGGAAAACGTCCGAGCTAAAAACACTCATGCTGTAATAATCGCCTGGCGGGCTTGCCCGTGGCCGGGAGTTACAATTAACTCGCGTACATTTCCCATTCGCGATACATGGGGTATCAAAACACCTCGAGCTGATGGGAGAATTAACACGCGTGCGACGTGTTGAGTTCCGGTTAATTGCGCCAGTCGAGATCGTGTGCGCGATCATACGGGGTGGTCCCTGAATTTCTTGGAGTAAAATTTCACCCGAGAAGCGTACACTGTAAGAGAGAAAATTTGTGTTAAATTTAACACATTTCACACATGTCCCAAATCATTCCCTTCAATTTTTATGTCGTTTGTGTTTATGTTTAACACAAGGCAGATGTGTAAACAGATAATACAAATAACATGATGGAAATTAATACATAAATGTGACACTTGTATGGACATTATTATGTTATTTTAACATAATAATAATAAAATTAACATAATAATATTTTAATATAATAACTTAGAAATAGTAAATATAAACTCAACGCGCGCGGTGGTTAAACTAGCGCTTCTGATCAGTCAGCCGAGTATTCCACGTTAACGATAGCGACATGATTATAAACGGCAAAGTGATAAACTATTAGACGAGAAAATAGGTCTGTTTGTGTCCGAAGAACTTCTGCACTAGTGCAGAATGTGCTATTATAATAAGAGCGAAAGAAGGTATATTTGTTTCTCTCTAACTTATTGCACTAGTGCAAAAGTTCATCAGAAACAGACAGATCTAATGACGTAAACAAATGATCAATTTTTTTGTTGCAAATCATAGTGTTATTACTGAGTGTAGTACATGTGTGTAGGTGGTGTATATCACATGTGATACAATTGTGGAAGTGTGGTGGGTGTTTCGGATACTGTGTTTATTGTAATATTTAATGGGTATAAGTATACGATTATATTCGGCACGAAGTTACATAGCTGATTTCTTGTCAAAGCGAGGCGATTTATCACATTTATTTTGTGGTTATGTAATAGTTATTTTGGTAGAAGAAAGAGTATCCAAAGTATTTTACAAGTGTATATAATAGAGATTGCAAGTGTCATTTTAATGATATATCTTTTTATTTAGTCATAGTTAGTAGGAATTTTGAGCATGGTTTTCTTCGTTTCTGGCGTCATCAATCTAATAAGGCCGCGGTGACTGATCAGGAGCCTTAACACACACACACACACATTTATGTTAAAAATTTCTCTCTCTCTCTCTCTCTCTCTCTCTCTCTCTCTCTCTCTCTCTCTGTCTGCATGTATCGATTTCAACTGAAATATGTTTTTTACCATGTCGAGTGATCACCGGGATTATTCGAATTCGAGTGATCACATTTGCTCTTGTGACTTGTCTTAAGTAAAATTCTACTTTGAGAAATTTAGGAAGTAAATAAGGGGAACTTTCGCAAGTAGTGTCTTTCGTCGCGTCATTTAATCATCCCTCGTCCGACTTGACGTATGCAACTTTTTGAATGTGGCCAATCGCATCTGTATTTCTTGGAGTGAAAAGCGGAGTGATCACTTTTTATTCACACGGAGTGAAAAGTCAACAGAGCGAATTTCTGTTTGTGTTTAGTTGCAAAACGATTTGGACACAGTGAAGTTGGGATTTCGTCAAACTATTAAAATTCAGAGTCATTATCGCGATGGGCAGTGTATGATTAATAACATAATTACTGCGCAAACTGTTTTGGTAAGCTCCCAGCTTTATCGTGTCTGCAATCGTCGTTCTGCAATCGATTCAATATCACAAGAACACACTTATTCTAATCGACTGAAAGATTCGCCAGGATCCACTTCAAGCTTGAGCAAAACACGTACTCTTGCGACTTCGAGTGACGATATATTTTCCCTGTCGTTTCGTGCGAAATTACTGCCACTTGTTCTGAGTGAGATATTCCACTTGAAGCAATCCGAGAGAAATTATTCAATGAAAAATTATCAGATGGACATTTTCGATCGAAATTCGATCAAACGCCGATAAATTTCTATATCCGACCGGGAAATACCCAATGAGAAGTATCGATTCTGAGTGTCTCCGTCGGTTTATCTAATGAAATGCCATTACGATCGGGATCTGATCGGAGATATCGACTTGATAATTTCCCATCGGATAATTTCTCACTCACAGTGTAGGAAGCAAATAAACGAGATGTTCGCTCGCGACACACATACACGTTTCGTTACATCGCTTAATCATCCCCGGCGCGACTTGACAATCTTTTGAACGCGGCCAATCGCGTCTCACGCGCAAATTATCGAGATATCGCGACGTCGATACGGCGCACGCGGTCGCGTTCGCCGCAAAATGCGTTTTCGCAATTCGTCGGCTATCGCGGCCGACCGATCCGAAAATAAATCGGCGGCCGGTGGCCTTTCCGCCCAAGTAACAACAATCCCTCGCGTCTTTCGGGCCCGCGAATAATAACGTCGCCGCGCGGTCGCATTACTTACTTGCTTAGCGTGCGACGCTCCGCGCGGCCGACGAGCGGTTTGTCAGTGCACGAACGCGCGTGTATATCTCGCGGACGGTGAAAAGCGCCCGTGTCACATCGGCATGTGACCCGCCGTGTTAAATTTGGAAGGCGCACTTGGGACGCCGTCGCTTAGCTCGGCCGACGTGCGGCACGCAAACCGATTGTCGCACCTTTCAAATGTCAGGCGAGAAACCACGTCGCTAGCCGACTCGATATTTATCCCATTGGCCTGATCAATCAGTCGTATGTTTGGCTCAGGTCAAGTTACCATGTAATGCAGCGAGGCAATCAGGACCTTATCAGTGTGATAAGGATCATTAATAATTCATATACTATCCGATGCTATCACTTTTTATACACACGGGAAATAAAGTCAGTCGCGGCAGCAGGAATTTTTATGCAGCAGTTGAATCTATTTGCTACGTTCCAGATAGACTTTCGTGATTGTCACGACGTGAAACGTCGTGAGCACGTATTCACGACGCAGGCAATCGATATGATGGAAACTGTACAATTTTTTTTCATTACATTCATGAGGAAAATATATTGCACTCAATCGTTACGTTTACATTACGCAATGATGTAAGTTTTTCGTCACACTGATGCAGCTGTATAAATTCACTCAAAATTCCACCCAGATTTTCGTATCACACTTTGCATGACGTATTGTCTCGAGTAAATTTCGATCATTCCTCTCGTGTTTCCTCGTGATTTTACCTCGTTACACACGTAAACCATTCATAACAGATGCAACCTTTACGAGTCGACTAGTGAAGTTGCCGACAAATTTGCGTACATCTGTCTATCTGGGATATAGATACCTAAGGTAGAGCTGCCAGGTAGGCATATATTTAGCTGCGAACACCGATGTAGCCAAAATTTCAATTACAGTAGCAAATTTGCAGTCACACAGAGAAAATATCGTAGCAAGAATTGCAACCGAACAATCTGGGATTATGCATAATTACGGTAAACGAAACGTATTTGTTTAAAAGAATGTTATGCACGTTTGATTTTTAACTAGAAGACTATTACTTGAATGTTTTTTATATCTTAGATCGTGTTTTCATAGTTATTCATTTATACAGTTTCACGGTATAGTCCAAATCGACAGAAACATTGGAGAAAGAAGTATAATTTTAACGCAATTTTTACTACGACGCTTTTCTCGTATACAGCAGTAAGGGCAACAGATTTTCAGCGAAGCATTTATTAACTGAGACAACGAGATTTTGTTTTTCCGTGTGCAAGGCGGGAAACTGATTGGGATCGACTTGATTAGGACCGTGGGGTAAATTTTTAACGCGTGCACCAACCGCGACCTTCAAATCGGATTCTTCGTTTCCACAGCAGCAGCGGCGGCGGCGGCTGATATCGACCGTGACTTCGCGAATCGATAGTATTTTCCGACGAAATTTTCCATCGCGCGAGAGAGAGGGTGCTGCAACTTCGGGAGCGCAATTGGAACGGATCGGCACGTCCTGCATATTTAATATCACGTTGGCAGCTTTGCGCTGCCCGCCTCCAATGACTCGATAATTATTCGTTACTAATCATTTGTTGGCCCGATAAATAGAGAATGAGCCGCGCTTGTGCTCGGAGAGAGTGCAGCTCGCGATTGGAGTTAATAAGGGATGAGCGACAGAGCGCGCGGGGTCCAGGGGCGACGGCGCACCTGAAATAGTTGCTAGCTAAATATAGGAATAAGAGAATCGTAACGTTACAGTTCGCGTGTGTTATTCGACGCCACCTCGACGGGACGGAATGCTGCATGATTTAATGTTCCCTTTATGTGTCGCGCGTTTCGAAATTCCGTCGCGAACTTTAAGGGGAGTCGCGCTCCTGCCCGTGTATATGTGTGCGTGTGTGCGCACTATGAAGATACTCCGAAAGCGGCGAACCGAAATGTTGGAGCGGAAATGTGATTTACGAGACGAGAGCGATTTATTGCTTTTCGTTCAGAGGTTGCATAATATCGCGTCAGCCAATTGGAAGATAGAAGTCGCTCATTCTCGGTTTTCGTGCGTGGCGCTGGCCGTCGAGCTTTCGCGCAAGCGGAAGGCACACTTTGACTTCTCTCTTCTATTTTCTTCTTGCGTCCTTTACGATCCTAGACCATTCTTCTCGGAGCGACACACACCTACACACGCGTACATACGAGAGAAGCGAACAGGAAGGAGCTCGTCGAATAAAACGATGCGGCACTGAATTACGTGCTTCAGGATAAGTATACCACGTGTCTACCGCAATTATCTCTTGTCGTTCTTCGCTTTCCACTTCGGAAAGGAAAGGGAAAGAGGCACGCCTCTCGCACCTAACTGATAGAGCAATGCTAAAACATTAGAATAGAATGCGTGACTAACATCGTTGTTTTGCTAATGTTCATGCACGTAATAATGGACTCGACCAGGTAGCCAGACTCAGACGTAACGATCTCGATCGTTGTGTTCCATTAATTAAATTGTGGATAATTGAATTGCGTTGCCACCGCCGCCGCCGCCGCCGCCGCCGCCGCCGCCGCCACCAGCCGTGAAGGTGCAATTTCGTTCAGGTGTATTTTCAACGAGCGAGCTCCTCGTTCAGCCGTGAAATGTCATGTCGCGAGTGAGTTGTCCTCGATCTATATTTCTACGTTTTACCGTCTTCCGCGATCTATTACGCTGCCATGTCGATCTACTGCGAAGCAATTCGCGCGATAATAGAGATAATAAACAACGCATCGATTTGCGATTAGTCTCCGCGAGAAAACGTGTCGCCGCCACGCACACGCTAACACTCTCTCTTTCTTTTGCTACGATGTTGTAATTTGTAATGTTTGCGGACATCTTGTTCCATCGAACAGGAATCTGTTTGTCACGTGTTTTTATTCAATATTCCTGGCCCCGTCCTCCGTCGCAAACGTCATTTATCGTGAACGTGGCACTTCGCAAAGTGACGCGAGAAGATTTTGCAAATTCAATCTCCATGCGCCGAAGGGTTCCTTTCTCTCGCTCTCTCTCTCTTCCCTTCCCTCTCCCTCTTTCTCTCTCACACACTCTCTTGTCCGCAGAGACCTCCTTATCGTTCTAGAAAAGAATGCACCTGCGTAGGACGTCTGTGCGCGTACAGTAGGTGCGGACGCGGTATCGCGGAGTGGAAGTGCATTAGGTAGATGGAACACATAATTGGACCCGACGTGCGCATGCATCCATCCGCACTTCTTCTTTTGTTCTTTTCCTGCTCTCTCTCTCTCTCTCTCTCTCTCTCTCTCTCTCTCTCTCTCTTATTCTTTCGTTGTTCATTCCCTATTTTCTCCCTTTTTCCCTCTTCCACTTTCTCTTCCTTTTCATCTTCTCCTACTGTTTCTTTTTCTCTATATTTTTTTATTCTTCCTCCCTTTTTCAGTTCCACTTTCTCTTCGCCTCTCCGCCGTCCTCCCGTCTCTTCGGTCTCTCCTCTCGCGACGCCCTTCGTCATCAAACCTGCTTACCTGAGCGTCAGATGAAAGCGCACCGTGTCTCGCGCGACACGTCCCCCGCCGCTCGACCCATCGACGCTTTCGCACACGAACGCAGAATCGCATCCGCGCTTGTGTAGGAACACCGCATCGACCGATGATAACTTCTATGGCACCTTTTGGGCTCGGATAATGTTGCAATCGATCCCGACTTTCGTGAACGACATCACGATAGCTTTCCTTGGCCTCAACGCCCCGTGAGAGATCCGTTCGTTCGGTGCTAAAACACCGAGGTCGAATCACGCCAATAAGCGGAGGCTGATCAATTCGCGATCGCCGACGGCGCCGTGTTGTTGCTCCACGTTACAATAATTATCGGTCAGACTTTATTGCCAGTTAGCTTCGACCCAAGTCGATCGACAGCACTTCCCACGGACTACCTGCTACCTGCTGCACAATCGACGTGTATGGTTGCGCGTGTATGTGTGTGTATGTGTGGCGCGCGTGTGTGTATATATATATGTGTGTGTGTGTGTGTGTGTACGAAAGTGCGCTCGTATGTGTGTGCGGGTGTGCCCGCGTCCACGTGCGTATGTGCGAGATGTGTAAGCGCAAACGGAGCAAAGCCACGTTAAGCTGGTTGCGATTGGTGTGTTGCAGACACGAGGTGCCTGTCACCTCGGAGCCGATCACGGTGATACACATGGACGAGGACGTCGTCGTGGTCAACAAGCCCGCCTCCATCCCTGTAAGTGGTGTACTGCCAGAACTGTACTGCCAAAAACAAAACAAAAGGAGAAAAACAAAATGTTTGCCGTACTGTCTCACCGAAATACATGCATGCGTGCACATCAGGTGCAAAAGTACCAATTCCTCAACACAAACTTAATCCCAGACATTCTTATCTTGTGCTGATCTTTAAATTCGAAAATATTTTGACCGTCAACATAACACATATACATACATATATATATACATATGTTTTGTGTTGCAAGTCTGAATATTTGTATTTAAATACCGAAACAATAAGAATGTCGAAAATTAAATACGTGTCTGGGCATCGGTGCTTTTACTTCGATTGATAAAAGCATCTAGTTCCCGGATACTTATTCAATCCTGTTCATTCTTATTGTTTTGGTCTTTAAATATGACTGTTTAAACTTTCGAAACATAAAATATACACATACGCATATTTTGAACACTTATTTTATGTTGAAAGTTTAATTATACATATTTAAAGACTAAGACAAAACAGTAATGTCCATGATTAGATACGCGTCGGGGCATTGGTACTTTTACCTTGTCACACGGACATATATTCACATCATTCTCGCATGACCGATACCTTCCCGATGCACGGGACGATCAAACCGCTTCATGTTCTCAAAGTGCGACGGAGCATACTCGCCGTCGCACAGTACCAAAAGCTATTCTTACGTGCTAACCGCTTTTACTAAAACTCATTCTTAGAACACGCTCCTAAAGTTAGAGCCCATTACTGTCGAATTTAGAGTCCCTGAGGACCTGTTTTTTCCTCTTTTTCCTCTCTCTCTCTCTCTCTCTCTCTCTCTCTCTCTTTCTCCCTTCCCCGTCCTTCTAATGAAGTTCCACCATCGTTTTATCTAAATATACACCCGAGTGTTTCCCTGGAATTAATCCGCCGCGCCGACTGCACACCGAACTGCGCGGACTTTAGCTTCTTTCCTACGTCGGCTTTCTAAATCCGCTGGTCTGTGCTTCTTGGACGCGCGTATGCGACGAACGTGGCTAAATCGTCGCTAACGAGTTGTTTTTTTTTCTTTTTAAAACGAACGGCGACTAACGGAATGGAACAGCGCAGTTAACGGATGCGCGCCCCGAATGTCAAGAGCTTTAACGAGTTCGCCTTTTTAAAATGCAACGTTTCGGCTCCCGTCGACCTAGGTTTCTCTCTTGACATTTCTGGATTCGGTGGGGGCGCGACAATGAATAGGGAAAAAGAGATGGAAAAGAGAGGGAAAGTAAAGAAAGAAAAGGAAAAGAGAGAGAGAGAGAAAGAGAGAAAAGAAAATTTGCGCCCATATTCGCGTAAACGTTTCGAAGTCGCGAAACGGCGCGACGTCCAACGGCGAGCGCGGGCGCGCGAACAAAACTCACCATTAAAATGTTAATCGTGCGCGTTACGCCGCTCGCAAATCACGGACAATTTATTCCGCGCTATTACTGCCGTCCGCGATAATGTCGGGTCCCGCGGACGCTATGGAAACGCGCAAAAGGACGAGAATACCGTTTCGCGGCACGAGCTAATGCAATCCCGCGCGAGTCCGACACGTTGGACTCCACGTATCGGTGATTCACTGGCGCAACTAACGGTTAAGGGGCTTTTCAGTAGGAGGAAACTCTCTTTCTCCTTCTCCCTTTCCCCTTTTCCCACTTTTCTTCATTTCAACGGCATCAATCTTAATTATTTCGTTCCACGGTGATCTAAAATGCGCAATAGTATACACATGTTGAAGAGATAAAGCGCGCGTCTTCGGAAAACAAGAAGCAGATAAGTCCGCGAGATTGATGTTCCCATTTTCTTTCTCTTTTCTCTCTCTCTCTCTCTCTCTCTCTCTCTCTCTCTCTCTCTTTCTCTTGTCTCCTTATCTCGCTTTCCCAATTTCCTTTCTCCTTTCGTTTCTGACCTTCTGACAGTCGTTCGGTTACATCGCGACAGCGACTCCGAAAAATCTTTCATTCTCCTGCGCCCGCTGGAAGGTAATAAAGCGGAACGATACGGGATCTTTCGCGTCGCGCCATTTATACGACGAGAGAGCCTGGCCTGCAAACACGGCGTGTATCGCTTGGCGAGGAGCCGGCCACTTTTCCTCTCAAATGTCATCGAATGCACGCCGCGTCGGCGGCCGTCCCCATCCCCGGGGGTCGTTAACAAGAGCTTGCGCAACAAAACCGCCGGGCATTAATGCAAAAATAATCCGATGCACAAGTACCCGCTCGGCGTGCATGAGCTCGCGACGCGACTTAATGGTGGCTTTCGCGTCCGTCCGCCGCTTTCTCGAGCACCTCTTTTCTAGCCTGCCCG
The DNA here is from genome assembly GCF_010583005.1 of Odontomachus brunneus. NCBI lineage: Eukaryota > Metazoa > Arthropoda > Insecta > Hymenoptera > Formicidae > Odontomachus > Odontomachus brunneus. The sequence continues at coordinate 1,124,065 of NW_022639478.1, forward strand.
CCCGCCTGCCTGCCTGCCTGCCTGCCTGCCTGCCTGCCTGCCTGCCTGCTTGCCTGCGAGAGAAGAGGAGACCGAAACCTCCAGTCGATTGGCCGAATTCATTTTCGCGTGCAGACGTCGGGACGTTACGCAATTGCGATTCATCGCGACTTCGCGTCGCCTTCGCTTCCCTCGGTCGCGAAGTTATATCCGCTCTTGTAAGACTCTAGAAAAACTCCGACGATGAAGATGTCGGAGGAAGACGTTAATTAATGGACGGAGCAGTCATAATTATGTACTTGTGGATTTAGTTTGAGAGAAAAAGAAAATAGAAACAAGGAAAGTATGGAAGCGCTGCACGCGAGACAAATTGCCGTTGTTAGAAAAGTCGAGTCTCGCGAATTTGCGTTGCCCTTAATCGTGGAAATTAATTTCGCGACAGGACGACGCGAAAGCCGCTGGAATCCCCGCGGCGCCGAGCAGGAAAGTGCCTTTAATCGCCGGATTATCATGGGCGGCTCGCCGACCAGAGTCGATAGCGGCCGCGCGCGCGTTACGCGTTATTGCGTCGCTATTCCGATAGACGCGTGGACTTATCGAGTCAGGAAAGGTCCCCGATCCAGCCAGAGCCGGTCATTCTGCCTGCAAATTTGCATTGTTGTCGGCTGGCATGCGCAAAGCCGAATCGTCGTTTCGCCGATTCGGAAGTTCCGCAAGATTGTGACCTCCTGACCGCTGAGATAATTCAATTCTAACCATTCACTCTTCTAAGAATTTAAGCGATCACGGAGGGCGAAATTGATGATGACCGTTTGAACGCTGTTTGTTGCCGCAGGTGCATCCATGCGGCCGTTACCGACACAATACCGTCGTCTTCATCCTGGCGAAAGAGTACAACCTGAAGAACCTCAGGACCATTCACAGGCTGGACCGACTCACCAGCGGCATCCTCCTGTTCGGCAGGACGCCGAAGAAGGCGAGGCAGATGGAGCACCAAATAAGAAATCGACAGGTCGGTTGCGTAAGCATACTCTACGTGAGAAAAACGACGCAGCTGGCGTCGCTCGCGCCCGTCGCTCGTCCGTCGCTCACTCAGTGGAATCGTTGAACGTCACTACGACGACTACTAAGACGGTGGTAACCGTGTGTGTGTGTGTGCATATATGCCTTTCACATTTCAGGTTCACAAGCAATACGTGTGCCGAGTGGAGGGCGAGTTCCCCGAGGAGGAGGTGATCTGCTCGGAGCCGATTGAGGTCGTCTCCTACAAGATTGGCGTCTGCAAGGTCTCCGAAAAGGGCAAGGATTGCGTCACGCGTTTCAAGCGTCTCAGCTACAACGGCAAGTCGTCCGTGGTTCTCTGCAAGCCGCAGACAGGACGTATGCATCAGATCCGCGTCCACTTGCAGTATCTCGGCTACCCGGTGGTGAACGACCCGCTCTATAACCACGTAGTTTTCGGCCCACACAAAGGCAAAGGCGGTAACATCGGCAAGACCGACGAGGAGCTCGTCAGGGATCTCATCAGTATTCACAATGCCGAAAACTGGCTCGGCATGGATGGTGACTCCGAGATGAGCTTATTTAAACCGAAGCTGGAGATGGAAGATCGGATGTTGGGCTCCGCCAACGACAAGGATGGCTCTTCGCCGTCGTCCACTCCGGGTTTGGTCGAAGATGAGACACAGCAGCAACAGCAACAGCAGCCGCAACAGCAGGAGCAGCTCAAGTCCCTAAAGGTCACCGTGGGAACCCAGACGGGCTCGGAGCCGCCCGACTCGAGCTTCGCTAACGACAAGGTCACCGTCGATCCGCACTGCTACGAGTGCAAAGTAAAGTACAGGGACCCGAAGCCGTCGGACCTGGTGATGTATCTGCACGCGTGGCGTTACTGCGGGCCGGGATGGGAGTACGAGACGCCGCTGCCGGCGTGGGCAGCCAGCGATTGGACCGGCGACGATCGATAGTTCCGACGTGATCGAGGCTGATCCGCACGGACTCCTCGGCGAGTCGTCGTCGTCGTCGTCGTCGTCGTCGTCGTCGTCGCCGCCGCCGTCGCCGAGTCTCGAATCCCCTTTTGATATCCTTACCCCGTGCCTTCCATCCGCCAATGAGCGATCTTGACCATCGTACACCCGAATACACACACACCCACACAAATAAGATTCACAGACAGACACGTACACTTGCGCACACATACTCGAATATACAGTTACATTCTCCTATAACTCGGCCGTCGGATACCTCGGAGCTGCGATCCGAGAGAAATGGGATTGCGGGAACAATCTCGTCGCTCGATTTGCATTTCTGCAGCTCGCCGACGATGTATGGTGTTATAAGTGACGCCCGGCGTCGTTATCGCGCGACGTTCGCGGAGCGAACGGCGAAACGATTCGCCGACGTGGCCGCTCGCTCGCTCGCCGGCCGCACACACATACACACACACACACGCACGCACGCACACGTATACACACACTCACACACCCGCGGCAGAAATGCATGTTAGTTCTCGCGACGGGTTCGCCGGGCCGCTCTCGTTTCGTCATACGTTCTGGCAGGGATCCCCGCTGTTCGGCTCTCGCGCGCCGGCGATTTCGCGCGAGAAATCAACCGAGACGACGTTACCGCGCGAATTAATCACAGCGACAAAAGACAACGTTGTTACCGATCCTTACGTTTAACCCTCGCACTGTCCTGATTCTGGGAGCCAAATAATAAATCAGATCGTCATTATTGTTATTTTCATCTCGCTGCGCTCACGTAACGCTGCGTTCCAGGTTTCTCAATCGAGCTCTTTCCCATCCTCCTCGTCGCCCCCTAAATAAACCTGAGACACTTCGCGTTGCAACTCAGTTTAGGCCGTGGTGCGAAATTTTTCCGACGTGCGAGTTGTCGCGCGACGACTGTTCCTACGATCCTTCTTCAAAGCACCTAACAGCTTCGACGGGAGACAGCTTCTTTGTCTCATGCAGTCGATTGACGTGGAACTTGTTGCAAGTCGCAGGACTTTGTTGTAGCCTCCGGATAGGATTCTCATCGAGACAGAGAGAAAGAGAGAGATGCGTGATAACGAGGAGCGTAGGGAGCCTGTGATTGTAAATCGCAAAAGGACGAAGAGAATTCACTTATAAGAGTTGACGCGGCGAAAGCAGCGTGTTGTGCTCTGTTCTCACTCGTGACGTGAGTGGAAGAACGCGGTCGACCCGGCGACGATTCTTCGCTGCGCGGTCGCGCAACCGGAACGTGCGAGCATCAGCGTGTAAAATCCGCGACACACGTGCAAAAGTCGCTTTCGCAAAAGACGTCGTCGCGGAGGCCGAGACAAATGCGCGCGTTCTGAAAGGCGCGACAGTCTGGGCCGCTTTCATGAGCACAGTCAGTCAAAAAGTCACTGCCACTGGAGCGAGAGACGCCCTCTCTCCCGTTCCCCGCGGCCCCCTTTCCGGCCCCAACGCGCGCGGAGATTGATGCATCTGTCGCAGATGGCATGGTGCTCCGATGGATCGTATCGTTCATCTTGATTTATGACGTACAGAAGCACGTAGGAGAATCGTGATCTTTTCTATTTCTGCAGGGTGTATAGAGCGCGAAGGGACACAAGCTTCGTCACCCTGCTTTTACACCTCGCGGGACATTTTGATTCACGGCGGATTCGCGTCCGAGAATCCATTTTTTCCCTTCTCAAAATTCCAGTGCGAATGGAACCTGAGTCTTTATCTAAGAATAAACGACGCGCGAGAGCGGGCGTAAAGTAAACGACGTCGCGAGCACCTCGACAGCTTTCGCTTAACGCGACCGGACGCGGACGGTCCCGAGGAATGTGTTGTTGCTCGATGAATTTACGTCAGTTTGGGATTCGGAAATCGACTTTGGTGGCGGAGCGAATCGGCGATATCAATTATATCCGGCGGTGATGTTGCCTTTGGCATGAAATCGCCTCAGTCTGACAAAAAGAGAAAAAGAGAGAGAGAGAGAGAGAGAGAATCAACTAAGTAGAAGATAAATTTATCTCGCGGCTGCGGTAGCCTGGCGATTCGGCTGCGTTCCGGAGAGCGAATTCGACGAAGCCCTGCGACTTTGTATTGTTGTGTTAAACTAATGTTTATCGTTAATATATCATTGTAAAAGATTCCGTGAGCGCGTGCGCGCACGCGACAGAGAGAAAGAGAGAGAGAGAAAGATGGACACATCGGTATTAATCGTGTGTATTACATATTAGAGGAATTATTCTCGGTGATATCGTACCTCTCTCTTGGTTGCTTACTGTCATCAGTTTCCTATCACGCGATGCGTGCGTCCATTTTCGAAAGAAATCATCGTATCCTCAAGATCGGCGCGTAACGTAATCAGCATTGTTTCCTATGCCACATCGATCACCGTTCTCCATTGAAGGTGACCTGGTCCCATTCACACGTGCGTGTACGTTTCCTCGCACGGTTTCACGGACAGACTTCTCTTCTTGAAACCGGCACGGCCGCCAGGAAGAGGAGGAGGAGAGGGTGGAAGTGGAGGTCGTATCCTCAGTAGCACAGGTAGGGGACTGTGACGTAGGAAACCGCGGTAGAGGCGCGTGACTATTTTTATGGCAGATATATACGCAGGGGAACTAACGTGGTGGCGCGGATTCAGCGGCAGGGGTCTCCAACAATAAGCGTGATCTTGTCGGACGACAGCCAATGATCATGCCAAAGAGCGAGCGAGCGACCAGCGAGCTTTCAATCATATCGTGCACATGTACCTTTTCTCGCGCCGACGTCGAAAAGAGCACGGTCCGGTCGGCGGCAAGTAGAGTCTAGTAGAGTCTCGCAAATCAAGGCCCAATAGTACTCTTTGTAAATTTCTTACAGTGTAATCTCACTCAAAACGGGTGAAAATGTTTTCACTCGAAACAACAAACATTGAATTTTTCTCAAATTTAGGATGAGTAGGGGAAAAGGTGAGACAACTTCCCTTCTTAATAGAGAGAAAAACAGCTCCTTTTAACACCATAAACAATGTGGTACTGACCCTTTTGAGGCCGATAAAGATCCTAATAATTATATTTCAGTTATCGATAGGTGTCGTAGTAATTGTTAAAGAAATCAGCTTTTTTCATATTACTGCCTTCTCCCCTATATTTTAAGACTATTATTAAGAAAATTTTTTGTTAAAGATAATCATTGCTTAAAAGAAGGAAAGCAAGTTAAATAGTCGCTTTTCTAGCAGAATAATATTCTTCTCTGTGTACCTTTCGAGTGTAATTTTACTCCAAGATTCATTATCAAGTATAACCCGGCCTAATCTATGTCCACTTTGGTGAAATGAGATCTTCTCGATCAAACCTTTCTTGTCTCGACAAGAGAAACTGATCTAGGATTAGGATCAGGTTTGATTTTATCAAAACGGATCGGATCGAATTATATTTGATAATGAATCGGACCGGATCGTGTTGAGCCTTGGTTTGCAGGGCTCTGACGACAAGGTGTTTTACAAACAAGTACAATCGCGAGCGAGTGAGATGCGAGGAGAATCAACGCGCTAACATTATTTTATTACGGGGTATGGAGTCGCGCGTAGCGGAAAGCACGCCCAGTTGCGAGCCGTCTCGTCCGCTCTCGCTGATCGCACGCTCCCGACGATGGTCCCTCTCATCGGGTATTCGCTCGTTGTTCACGAGCTCCTCTCGGCCGAGTTGAGCGGCACCGAGCGGCATCCAGCGAAGGCAAAAGCTATCATCGCGCACTTGTCCCGCGTGACGTTGAAGAAGCCACCACCACGCGAGCACAGCGAGGTCTGTTTTGCGTCACGCGTGATAACACGTGGTGCAATGTGCGAGAGCAGCGGACGGATACGCGGCGGTCGGCTAACAAAACACGCTCCGCGTGACGCGGTCTTTAGCTTGTATTTAGCGTCGGGTCGTTAAGTCGTGAGCAGTGATGGGAAGTGTGACGATCCAGATGCGATTGGCGAGTCACAGATTCGGCGAATATAATATCCCGTCGCCCGAGATGGAAGCGACGCGGCGTGTTACAATTTCTGACATACCTCCAACATTAAAAGAAAGAAAAACTCTACTTCGCTTTTCTGACGGGGCCAACTCACGCGCGACGTGTCTGGATGTTCGCTCAGGGGTGATTTTTGCTATGACGAGCGCTACCAATCCGCGATCTACAATACACGGATATGTGTGTCGTGTGCGTCAACGAGAGTATTTAAGTTTGTACTGCTGCAGCGAGCTATCGATTTACATTGAAGGTGTACGCGGATCGAGGGTTGAGTTTGCCGAATATATATTTTTAGAATAGGAGTTTCTCTCCAATCTTCTCTGATTTAGAGCGAGAGCGTGGAAGATCTAGTACGACGGCTGCTTTCGGGCCTGGCGTATATCATAGGCTGTTACCATAGGTCGCAGAGATAGATGTCTTTTTAATATAGAGATTCTCCACACGGGATCAAGATGTAGGCCGCAGAGAGAGAGAGAGAGAGAGAGAGAGAGAGAGAGTGAGTGAAAGAGAAAGAGACGCAGTCTCTTTTGCGTTCTTAAGCGTTAAATGTTATCGCGCGCATTGAGGTACTCGAAGGCTTAAACACTGACCGCGGTGCGTCTACACATACACACACAGAGAGAGAGAGAGAGAGAGAGAGAGAGAGAGAGAAAGAGAAAGGGAAAATACGTTAGTGCCTAAAAACGTTCGAGAAACATGATACACGTTAGTTACTAGATATTTTTTCAATCTAGAGCGATCTAGAGCGATTTAGAGCACGAGCACCTGCGAGCACTCGAGACAAACCAATCTTGCCATCACTGCCCGCGAGAGTCGTGAATACGAGAAAGCGAAGAACATAATAGGGGCGATGTGCGACGCAAGAAAATGGGTTTGCTAGATATATGTGTATGTATACATGGAAAGAAGACGAAGGGGGAGAGAGAGAGAGAGAGAAGGAAGATAATGTAACAAAACGGACCTATCATAAAAGACAGTGTGTGCGCTTACTAACTCAATCGAGATAGCTCGCCCTTCGTCGGCGAGCTATCCCGAACGTAAAATGGCTAGCTTAAATCTATTATTTAAGTAATTGAATAAAAAAGAAAAAAAAAAAAAGAATGCACGGTAATTTCGAAACCGCGAAAAAGACAGTTCCGATTTTAGTGGCGCTTAGAGAGTGAGAGAGTGAGAGCGAGAGCGGAAGAATGGAGAGATACCGGTCTGTGGAAACGAGAGAGCGAGAGAGAATGTGTGCTTTTGTATATATTGTATACGCACATTGTACCGTATCTAAAGCCACATCATTATCTGTACCGTAGTCGGCGGAACGTTAGTCGCTAGTGAATTCTCTTGTATGATGAACGAATAAATGCAAAGTATCGTTCGATATAAAAATGGCGGTGGATATTTTCATGGAGAATCCGGTCGCCGTCCGTCGTCGGCGTCTTGTTCCGTGCCGAACGTAAATACCCAGGGATCGTATGCATGATTCATGATAGAGACGGCTTTCGCTCCACCTCATTTCCGCTGAAGCGCGCGTTCGATAAAAATATTTTCCATTCACCATACATATCGTTTATTCTGCCGCTCTATCCTGCATAATACAACGTTGGACGCCGTTAAGCGTATCCCGTAGGCGTAGGCGTAGGCAGCAGCGACGGCGGCACACCTGCAGCGCACGACGTACACAATTCCCACATAAAAATGCCGTATAACGAGTGATACGGCCCGGTTATCCGCATCGCTGGCTATGCGGAAGGTAAATGTTGCTCTCGCGACTCTGAGTAAGTTCGACCAATACCCCAAGGTGAAATCCAGTTTTGTTGTATCTCGTGCGTACGATCCACATCTTTTCTCCACGATAGCGTATATTTTTAAGAAGTCGGAAAGCGCGTTGTATATATTCTGGCTTTACCGCTATCTTCTCCGACAGCTCTCGCATCGACTCTCAGCGAGTGCTCGGTGAATCATTCTCATATGTGATCCGCATACAATAGAGTTTATCGCCTCCTTAAATCACCGATCCCGTCTGATACCCTTTGCTTTTCCTTGTCCCGACGCTTCAATCTCCTAGCGATGTGCTACAAATATGATCACTCGCCTGGTTGACAACGAATGTCCATGACTGCGCGCAACATTTCATTTCGAGATACCGCTTCGCTGACTTTATTCTCCTACGTGAATATTATCAACTACTTGGCCTAATTTCGTTGCGTGTAGCGCAAACCAATCTTCCAAGGCATGTTTATCCATTCACGATTTACGTGCGATTTACGTATATTTATGTGCACATATATACATACATACATACATAGATACATACATATATATACATATACATACACATATACATATAAATATTCTCCAATATTCTCTTTGTATATTCCTTTTATTAAAGTCGAACCACTGGCGGACGTTGCACCGAGTTCGAAGGACATTGTTACATGAGAATCGCGCGACTATCACGCATGTGTTTCATTCATTTATATACAGCGAGAATAAATAAAAAAATCTTACAGGGACTGCTCTTTAGAGTGTTGTCTCTTTCTCTGTCATGCTCTATCTAAATGTCCGCTTCTATTTCTCTCTACGGTTTTCAGTTGGACGCGACTTGCTTGTGCTGCTTCATGCGGGCCTCGATCTCCGGTCTGAAGTGCCTAATCAGACCTTGAACCGGCCACGCGGCGCCGTCCGCCAGCGCGCAGATCGTGTGTAGTTCTATTTGCTTCGTTAATTCCCACAGCATGTCTATCTCGTGCACCTCGGCTTTACCTTCCACGAACCTGCGAGGATATCGATAAAATTTAACAGCTAGGAAGGGCAATACTCGTGTGAATTGTCACTGGTAAACATGTTCCTACCTTTTGAGTATCTTGTGCATCCAGCTGATACCCTCGCGGCAAGGCGTACACTGACCGCACGATTCGTGCTTGTAGAAACTTATCAGGCGGGTAATGGCCTTGATTATGTCAGTCTGTTTGTTCATTACGATTACCGCGGCCGTGCCGAATGAACTTTGCACTCTGATGCAGTCGTCAAAATCCAATAACACAGTGTCGCATGCGCTACAAGACATACGATGATTTTCGAAAGGCGAGATCGTCAGTCAGTCGATCGATTGATTACCTTTTAGGAATGACGGGAGTAGAAGAGCCCCCGGGAATGACACCCATCAAATTATCCCATCCGCCGATCACACCGCCCGCATGTCTTTCGATCAGTTCCTTCAGCGGGATGGACATTTCTTCCTCCACAGTGCATGGCTTATTGACATGGCCGGAGATGTTGAAGAGCTTAGTTCCGTGGTTACGCACGCGTCCGAATGAAGCGAACCACGCTCCACTTCGGCGGCAAATCGTCTGTAAGTTGACATTATTCAGTTAAATCAAGAGACGAGTCGTCAAATTTAGTGAAATCTTCATCGTCACGTACGGGCGCCACTGCTACTGTCTCCACGTTAGTGACGGTCGTGGGGCATCCGAATACGCCGACGTCGGCCGGAAACGGCGGCTTCAGTCTAGGTTTCCCTTGTTTGCCTTCCATAGATTCGATCAGAGCAGTCTCTTCGCCGCAGATATACGCACCAGCTCCTCGCTGCACAAAGATGTCGAAGTCGTAACCAGAGTTGCAAGCGTTCTTTCCGATGAGACCAGCTTGATAAGCCTCCGCTATAGCGACTTGCATGTTGGACGCTTCGTTGTAAAATTCGCCGCGTATGTAGATGTAAGCTGCGCAGGCTCCCATAGCACGACCGGCGATCAGACAACCTTCGACGAGCTTGTGTGGATCGTGACGCAGAATCTCACGGTCCTTACAAGTTCCTGGTTCGCCCTCATCAGCGTTGATCACTAGATACTTCGGCCTGCCGTCTGAAGGCTTATTCATGAAAGACCATTTCATGCCAGAAGGAAAACCAGCACCACCACGGCCTCTTAAACCGGAAACTTTGATCTCATTGATGATCCAATCGGCACCTTTGTCCAATATTTCCTTAGTCTTATACCAATCACCACGGCTCAAGGCACCCTTCAGCCTCCAGTCATGTCTGCCATAGAGATTTGTAAAGATACGATCTTGGTCTGACAGAGGTCCACCTTGTTTCTACAAAAAGAGAACAAAGATGTCAATGATGCAAGCTGTATCTTGGGTAATATATATTTGTTTCAGGATTTGCCTCTAGTGAATACTATTCTCTCTTCTGTGTTGCATTTCCTAAAATATAACCTTTATACCGGTAAGTTTTTTTATTTGGATAGTCACAAAGTTACACTGGAATAATGGTCATTTGTATTGCTTTTACTATAAGGTTATATTTGCAAAATTGCAATATTCAGTATTAAATTTCTCATAAACAGTACAAACAAATTGCATGAAACTTTATCTACAAATGTTTTACTACGATAAGTATTACATTAAATTTTGTATAATTTTTGTATAATTTTGACTTAAGTGAATAAATTCTTTAATCATGATTGGATCTAAGAGCATATATCAATCAGATTTACATAATTTGCAATAGATGCAAAGCAATTTTCTCTACTAATGGAATTGAAACAAGCAAGATCATTGTATAAGAAGAGTCTCACCTTTCCCTCGGGGGCAGCATCGGCAAGAGTTCTTTGCTGTTGCTGGCTACTTAAAATCGACCCAAGGAGACCTTTAAAAAGTTTAAATTTATTTAATTACATAACCTTGTCGCGTCAAACATGTCATGGCAGGTAAAGTTTGGTCGCGAAAATGTACGTGCAAACACTTGCTCGTTGCTTTATCGTTAACAATGATAAGACAAACGACAACAGACGTGTCTTCGATAACAAATAAATGCAGAACTCACCTAATTGTCTCCTTGGTATCTGAAAACAACGCACTATGGCACTCGCCATTTCGCAGCTGATTGCCAACGAGGATGCCTGAAACATTTTTACTCGACCGGTAAAAAACATTATTATCGACTACTAATATTTTAATCTGCCTGTTAGCATTAAAGATGATGCACGTATTGCGGTTTATGTAAAAATTACAAGAGTGACAGTCATTTTGGCGTTAAAAACGCGTCGTTAAATAAGCTCTTTGATTAAAAACTAGTGCTATTATTGTTTTCTTGATTTTCCGATATTTTTTAATGTCAGATCTTTAATTTGAATCAGCACTTTTTCGTATTTTAATTAATCGTTCTCAGTAATTCCTAAGCGAAACTGAAAGCATGTTAAAAACATGAAAAAAAGAAATTCGTTCTCTGTACTCGGAACACAGATGTCTGTACTAAACTAGATTGCTAACAAGGGCTTCGAACGTGTGTCACGTAAGGTTTCCGGTTGCATGCGAGAAAATGGCGGCGGTCCTGTGTGTGACGTTGGTGTGTGACGTGTCACTTGTGTGAGTCATGGATGTAGGAATATAAGGATAGAGTATAAGCTGAGTTTATGGGGGCAAGGGGGGTGAAGCCGATTTGAGGGACGAGGTATCTCTAAAACTGTGCCTGAATTTGAGTTGAGTTGTATACTCATGCGCAATACCGCCAATTATAAACGAATTTATATTATATTTCCGCCCGAGACGCACTTTCGACGGATAAAAGACGCGAGAAACACAGAGATGTGGATCGATGTGTGCACATGGCTGTTGCTTGGTGCGAAAAGATCGAGCATTTCGAGAATAGAGCGATTGAACGTCTGTTCTTTTCTAACTTACTATCATTGTATGGAAGTACAACGGGCACGAACATATATGTAATACTACTATATTGCTAAATGAGAGAGAAGTCCGGCCCCAGGACCACGGTGCGGGAATATATATTTCTCTCTCTTTCTGAGTGTATAAACGTTATGCGCATGCAGATAGATCGTACCCGCCAATGGGAAAATAAATTATATTGTACAAAGTTGCAAAGTTGCAAGCAACTGTAAATGAAAATATTAGTTTACACAAGTAAGAAAGCAGCTATCCAGGTTAGGTACATGTCACTCACTAGCACTTTTACTTTATATATATATATATATACAGGGTATAGCAAAAGTACCGGAACGGCAAGATAACTTGGCGGGGGAGCATTTTAGAGAAAAATGTTTCAGACAAAAGTTGTAAGGCTTAAAAAAACGCATTCAACGATAGTAGTTATTTGACATAGGATGGCGTCGCCAAGGTCAGAACAAGGTCAACTTTGCTTTTTTAAATAGAAATACAAATTTTCTATTACGGTATTTTATTCAACGTAAAAACGCAAACAACTTTTGCTTGAAAAAATTTTTTATACGACCTCTATTTTCTAAGATATTTACGTAAATATCTACAAGATTATTGGTTTCAATAATTTTTTATTTGAATTCTATCAACTTTAGCGGAAAATATGAAGAGATAAAAATTGTATATTTTGTTCTTATAGAGCTCTGAGAATTTTTTCAGAATTTTATATTAACTTTTTAGTACTTCATTTTCTTACATTTTCTTGAAGTACTAAAAAGTTAACACAAAATTCTGAAAAAATTCACAGAACTCTATGAAAACAAAATAAGCAATTTTTGTTTCTTGATATTTTTTGGTAAAGTTGATAGAATTCAAGTAAAAAATTATTGAAACCAATAATCTTGTAGATATTTACGTAAATATCTTAGAAAATAGAGGTCGTATAAAAAATTTTTTCAAGCAAAAGTTGTTTGCGTTTTTACGTTGAATAAAATGCCGTAATAAAAAATATGTATTTCTATTTAAAAAAGCAAAGTTGACCTTGTTCTGACCTTGGCGACGCCATCCTATGTCAAATAACTACTATCGTTGAATGCGTTTTTTTAAGCCTTACAACTTTTGTCTGAAACATTTTTCTCTAAAATGCTCCCCCGCCAAGTTATCTTGCGTTGCCTTCTAGGATGCGTTCCTTTCGGGCGTTCACACGCTTTAAGTGCTTATAGGCGTCACTCTATCTTTCTTCCGCATCTAATGAGCGATAAAAATAGAATGACGCTTACAGTGCGTGAGCGCCCAAAAGAAACGCAGTCATAGTAGTATTACATATATGGGTACGAACCAGGCGCATTTTATCGTTACCATCGCGAAAATGCGGCAAACGAACGTAGTAAATGTGCACTTTGTTAGATGGCGTCTCGAAAATGCGCCTAGTTCTGGCCGCTAAAATCAGGCCGCTCTCAGGTTTCTCTATGGTTAGGAAGACTGCAGTGGCGAGATCTCGTAACATAGTGCTCAACCGTATTCTCATCGCTTCGACCGAATACGTGTACCTTGATTATCCTTCCGTGCAAAGTTCAAAAATTGTCACTCCGTGTACGCGCACTCGGCGCGTGCGACTTGCGTGTCCGCTTGAAGGCCGTCACATATGACGGCAGTCGATTAAACGAGGCGATGGAACGCGGACGTGACACGTGGAATCCCGGACAGTGCTGATACCGTAGCACTGTTGATCTTGCGGGATTTGTATTTTTGATTGTCCTATCTTCGCCGAGGCAAAATCGAGACACATAATTAAACGGCAAGAGAAACGTCATGCCCTCCAGAAGAAGCAAGGGTGGCCTCTTGGCCAGGGTAAATTTCCCGTTATACACCCTACAGATGCTGACTAGCAGGCATATCCTGGTGGGGGGTGGAGGAGGCTCCTCCAAGACTGGAGTTGCTAATGGTTTTGTGAGTTTGATAAATTTATGTAAATTGCTTGTCTTTTTTTGTGAGAGATATTACTTATATATTCCTATTAAGAATCTAAACACGTCATTATTTTTGGCAAAATATCTTGTATCTGATGTTGATAAGATATTATGATTTGATATCAAATTAAATTTATCCTAACTATATTGTTCGTGTCACAGGAAATCTTTGAATTGTCACACAATGGAACTCATTTCATTGCCGAAGAAGTAACCAGGCACGAAACTGGTCCCAGTGTAGTCATGAATTGTGCCTCGCATACGAACGGCAAGAAGACATGGATAGTCGCTGGTCAAGAAAGTCATTGTCAACTATACAATGTCAATTCCAAAATAGTGACTTCAGAGAATGGAGAGTTGATTAAGGGGCCAGCAACAACAGCAACAATGAACAAGGATGGTCTTAGGCATAGAAGAAACAGTGAAAAGGTTGATGAAGCTCAGTCACAAAATAAGAGGACAGAAGAGGTCAAAGACGACAATTCCAATGTGAAAAGCAAAAAGTTGCAGTTAATACTTAAACCTGCTGATAGCGTGCAGACAGCCTTTGGGTAAGATAGTTTGCATTGATTGTATCGCTCTAATTTCTCTTTTAATGTACTATGTTGCCAACAGCGATGGTGAACCTCTACAAAGAGTCGTCAGAGTGAACCTACATGGTAAAATAATGGCCACAGGTAGCACGGATGGTAAAGTGAGATTGTGGAAGTTCCCGCAATTGCACAAGCTATACGATCTCGATGCGCATGGGAACGAGATAGACGACATAGACTTTAGTCCGGACAGCAGTCTTTTGGTCAGCATCGCTAAGGACGGCAAGGCTTTCTTATGGAACGTGAAAGACGGCACGAGAGACAAGGAGCTTACTTGGACACCGCCGAACGGTGCGAAGTACATGTACAAGAGATGTCGCTTTAGGAAATTGGCGGAAGACAAGACGAGGATTGATCTGTTTATGCTCTCTAACGCCATCACGGCGAAGAATCCTAGTTACCTTCAGTTGTGGGACGCGCACACCAGTTCTATCGTAAAGTCCGCCTTCTACAAGGAGACCTTGTCGGCCCTGGCCGTGTCCGACAATGGCCAATTCGTGGCTGTCGGTACGATGTTCTCGGGCAGCGTCGACATATTCGTTGCATTCAGTCTGAGGAAGGCGCTTCATGTGCCCGGCGCGCACAGTATGTTCGTGACCGGTCTAGAATTCTTACCAACGAGTCTGGATGGTCCGGCGATTACCAGCAATACAGAGACCGCGGTCGTCAGTATCTCCGTGGACAATAGAATCTGCATACACAGTATACCATTCAGACGTAAGTACTTCATCAGAAACGACGACACGACTCGAAAAATTCAGAACATTGTACTGAAAGAGCAGTTGTCTAGTTTATTGCACATATAAGATGCAATAACTAAATTGGGTTTTTTTATAAAAACTAAATTAGTAAATATTTGATACGCTAAATGTGTCTGATGATATGATTTTTTCAGTTGAATCGTGATTACAAGCCCGTATCTTAATAGTCGTCATCCGAGACTCGTCTCACATGAGATATTCAGATCTTTGTTCAAAGTCAGGTTCAAGTTTTTCAGTTGAATTATGTATGTGTGTGTATGACACTTATAATCACGACTTAACTGAAAAAATCTCATCTAACTTTTAATTCAGATCTGAGTATCTCACTCAGAATTAGTAATCTGAGTATCTCACTCAGAAGTTTCAAGTAACGACTTTTAAACACTTAATACTAACTTGAGACAAGTTTCAAGTAACGATTATTAATCCTTCGATTGGCAACGTATTTTCGCTATCTTCAAAGTGGCAAACAGAGTCGTCAT
Source organism: Odontomachus brunneus (assembly GCF_010583005.1). Lineage (NCBI taxonomy): Eukaryota > Metazoa > Arthropoda > Insecta > Hymenoptera > Formicidae > Odontomachus > Odontomachus brunneus. The sequence continues at coordinate 1,139,498 of NW_022639478.1, forward strand.
TAGTATTTTTCTTGATTTTTCTCGCTTTGAGGTGTTCGCGAAAATGATTAAAACTTCCTTTATCTTTCTAGTTGAATACTACATAGTTTTGTGAAAAAAATTACCTAATATTTTACTTTTACTGATTTTACAGTGAAAATGTTTGGAGAAATGGTCACTTCTTAGAATCACCTGGACGCAAATGTGAATCTGGTTGTCACTCGGAGGATTAAAGCTTGATCTACAATATGCTCTTTGCTTCCTGCTTCTTTCTCTTTATCTCTTTCTGACTCAAACCTTAAGCTTTAAGCCACAAAAAGATAGAAGACAAGAAGCAGAACGCAAAGAGCATATTGTAAATCAGGCTTAATATAAGATTTTTAAAAAGACGACCTTTCAGATACAGGTCATAAGAAGAAAAAAAACTTGTATGTTTTAGATACACTGCCATTCTGGTTTGTCATCGTATTGATAGTCTTGTGTATATGCGGCGCATTCATTCTCTGCAGTTATCTGGGCATATGACCCATGAAATGCGCGACCGAGGCAGTGAAGCAGGACGCCGCCTTCTCCCGGTTACGTTGCGTCTCCTAATAATAATCAGACGACGAGTCGACGATTGTCCGCGTATTAGAGATCGAATGAAATACAGACGCGATCGTTCGACGCACGATCCACTCGTACCGTTTACCTTGGCCGCTTGGAAGCGCCGTATTACGCAGGACAAATTACGTAAATATAAGGAGGGGGTGCACGGTGTTTCATCGGAGACACTCGTACGGTAATTAGCTTGTGAAGCAAACGAGTGCACTGTAACCGCGAGTATGCACAGTGTTAGGGCTAAAAACGTTCTCGAATTGTTCGACGGATCGTCGTGGTCGTTCGTTACCGTACAATAGCTGAATTCGTTGTTGTACACTGGCATAACTTTTGGGAATGTTTATCCTGGAACTGTTCGACGGAACCTTTTCGATCGTGATGATTGCATTTTTCATCGATTGTCTTATTATCTGAAGTGATCGGAATGTTCTCGGCAGCGATAAATAGCGAACGGTTTCGCGATAGCTGTTCGCGATGTGCAATTTAAACGACTTGACGACGTCGGTCGAGGTGCTACTGTGATAAATGAACTACGTCGCACCAGAGTTGCTTCCAACTGATTGAGGCCGCACTATCTAGCACATTGATGTACATAGATTTGCGTGTTGCGGATTTTTAGCGCGAAAAAGATTGGATTTAGCACGGCGCGTTCCCGTGCTATCTTCCGTTTGAGTACGGGTATGCTCAAGTAGTAGTTTTCGTTACGGCGGTAAATCGGGACGTATGCTTGTCGTACTTACCCACACGTTGAATGAAAATCTCGCAGTCCTCTTCTCTTTTGTGTTGCGGATGGGATTTTGTAACACATTGCCCTGTAACACATCAATTGCATTTATGTATTAGTGATTTCTATGTTCGTTTTTACCACACATTACCCCGTGTAATTATTACACGTGTGTAATTAACACATTATCACGTGTTTCTGACTGTTTTCCTCACAAAGTAAGACAAACGGTGAATGAGATATTTATATCGAATGATATTGCACGGTTAGCAATGATTGGCGTTACGTTTTAGAGGTCGTGAATTTTATTTATCGACGCTTTCTGAACTTTTTTAACGTTTGGCTTTATTGAGCGGTTTTATTGCTTGTTTTGTACACCTCTAACGCGAATTCGTTCCGAATGTATCCTCTAAATTTCTTGGAGTGACATTCCATTCGGAAAGTACAGTGACGACTGAGTCATCTGATTTCTCGAAATTGAAGATTGAATACATACTTGGTTTCAAAACAGCTTGAATACTTTTTCTCTGGTGAAGTTAGGAGCGCATCAAGTGGTTACGATTGCGAGCTATTATTCACGATAACCGATTTCGACAAGAGTTGGAGGGACATTATACAATATATCTAAAACGTAACAATTGAAACGGAGGATTCAGGAAAAACGCAAGTATCTTTATCACATTCTTATCTATCAGATAAGAATATAGTAAAGAGTGAATACTTACATTGTGTACTGTCACTTTGACTTCTCGATCATAACCGATTACTATGTAACTTATGAACAGTGGCTTTTGTAGCTTCTCTAACTTTATCGGAAGAAATATATTTAAATCGTATAATTCAGTGTAAACACCAAAACAGTAACATTGCATCAATGTTATTACTTAATGATGTAACTGAACGCAGTTATTATTTTTTTTAGTAGGAAATTATAACATATTAATGTAATATTACCAATTGGTGTTCACTGGGAGTATACTACATCTTCACTAGTATACTATATATTCACTCTAATTGATTGAAATATTCACTCACATTGAGTCCAAGCTCGAATGAAATATTCCATCTTGCGATTTCGAATAGTAGTATTTTATTATTACTTCAGGTGAAAATACTGCTCCTTTTCGCTCGTATTGAGTAAGATTTCGCTCCAAGAAATCTATAGAATATAAAGCGTTTATCTTGAACTTTCTTTTATCGATAAAAGTGCTTCTAAATGTGCTTACAAGTAAATCGGGAAGCCTGCAAGTCACATTTAGAAACATTTTTATCGATGAAAAAATGTTCAGAATAAGGGCCTGAATGTCGAAATTTGTCCGAATTAATGTGTATATGTGTACGAATTATCGTAAACAACTTTGAAGACCTTTCGAAAAAATAAAACAGATTTTTAAGCGTCGATCGATTGATAGTAAATCATTAAACAATGACACAATCGATACAAAGTATCTCTTTCGTGGAAAGAACTCTTGTGAAGCGTGGAAACGACAAAATAAAACCGTGAAATCCATTGTATCATGTACGGATCCGTGAAATATTCTCTCGCGGACGATTGTCCACTTGAGTTGTCGACGGAATGTCGTCCGAAATCGAAAGGGAGCCTCAGGTCAGCATTGACATTTTACGATCCGCCCTAGCTGTCTCATGGCAGTTTCCCACGCGGCGCGACGAGGAAGAGGCGCGACTATAAAGGAAAGTTTTGCCTTTTGACATTCGGGATATCCACGAAAGAAGTCAATGCATTCGACGCTGCGAGGTGATGCAAGAGAACATATTTACTAAATTCTAAATTCTTTTATCTACATGGAACATATAACTGCTTTCATGAAAAGCTATAATCTTGGTAAAGTTTAAAAAAATGTATTTTCTTATGTGTATTAAGAATATTTTACATTGGTATAAGTGAATATGTTATCACCAATAACATGTTATACAGCACAAATGTTTAAAATACTTCCCAGAGACATCCCAGAGATGTTTGACGTCTCTAGGACGTCTCTAGGATATATTTTGGACAAATTGTGCTGTATGAATAGTACCCATCATCACGAATTGATACATTATTTTTTAGATTTTTTTTCTCTCAATATATGGGTTGAAATGAGTTCTGCTTTTGTATATGTGTGTGTAATTTTTATTGAGAAATTTTTTAAGGATACTAGGAAGTTACACTTATGTAGACTCGCGCGTCGCTTAAATTCTAAACGAGTACATGTGTATAGGGGCACAGGGATGGTGTTCGGCGGCCTTTTCGTCCCCCGCATCGTCGGTACGGCAAAGGAAAACGACGAGGACGAGGATCAGGAGGGCAAGGATCCGGTGGTTATGTACAAGTGGGACGTCTCCTCCGGGCTCGTCGGTCTCATTCTCGCCGGAACGTCGAGCTTTCGGAAGCGCGTGGTCGACGCCCGCTCGGACGAGCTCTCGCTCCCCTTTTTCACGGGCGGAAGAGGAGCGCCGTCGCGCGATGGCGTTTTCCTCGTGAAATCGGCCATCCTCAGCGGATGGCGTGCGCCGGCGCGCTTGCCGATCCTAATCTGCATAAATAATAATAGCCGAGGATATTCGGCTCGGAGAGAAACCAGGCGCGGCGCGGCGCGTTTCCCTTCGAAAGCGGAAGACCGCTGTACGCTCCACTTTAGCCGCGCGACCTAATCTCCAGCCGAGGTGACGCTTTCTAATTGCGATAAGACGACCGATTGCTTTCTCCCGGTGTGTTCCTCCCAGAGAACCGCGACTCTCGGTCTCGTCGACGGCGAGCGCGATTTCCGCATCGTCGAGTCGCGTCACTCCCAAGTCCGCCGGAGAAACGGCCGACGCGGCGTCCCTCGCTTCGCGAACGACGGATCACTTCTTCACCGAGAAACCGTCGCCTGTCGGGTCCAACAGCCATGGGTAGTTGTTGGGACATTCCATGCAGGTGAAAAGACGCAAGGTCTCGCCCGGCAGCTCCCTGGTGGTCAACGGGCAGGCGTTGGGCAGCGAGCAGTACGGAAGGCCCTTCTCGTCGCAGGTCTCTTTCCAGTCTTGGAAGTCCCTGAGCGCGGAGAGTTCGGTGGGCTGTTGCATCCACTTGATCACCTGGCGAAAGAAACGAAGCGTGAAGAGCGCGCTCGAGCAAATGTCAATGAACGGACGGAGATAATTCGATTTCTCACCTGAACCATCGTGACGAAGTAGACGTCGCTTCTGGCGATCATCTCCTCGATGAACTTGATGAGCTCCTCTCTGTACTCCTTCTTGCTCTTGAGCCAAGACGCGTGGAAGTGCAGGCCGAGCGGCGCACGGTTGCTATTGAAGTGTCTGTTGAAGTTATGCCTGAGCAGACGCGCAAACTGCTCGCCGGTCTGGATGTTGGAGCACGAGTCGACCATGTGACAACCTGGCAGAGATTCGTCGAAGGTGGGGTCGTCTCTGCGGTCCAGCTCGTTCATCACCATCTCCCAGACCGGATGCGACCTGGACGGACAGTTGCCGCCGTTGCCGTTGCACTTGTGCGGCATCCTGAAGTACAGAGTGTACGGCCAGATGGGCACTCGTCCCAGAGAGGCGGTGATCGAGGCGTCGTACACGAAGAACTGATCGGCCATCATTTCAAATTGCTTGTTGCCGCCGACTCTGAGGTAAGGAGCGCGCATGCCGATGATGGAGCCGTCGGTGATGTTGGCGAAGCGCTCGATGATCAGACGTGCACCGGCCATCTCTGCCAGCCAGTCATCGTATGTGCCCTGAGTCCAATACTGCGGGTCGTCCTTGTGCGTCAATGAGAACACCGCGATCTCATGGCCGCGACGGTGAAGGTCTTGCACAGCTGAGTAGTTGGTGTACTTGTGGGAGACGAAGAAGGTACCGCGGATCTGGCAGCCGTTTGGGTTCTGCCGTTGCCCGTTGAAGATATCCTCGTACAAGTCGATATTGTCCACGTTGACGGCGCCGTTGAAGGTGATCGTGATCATCTGCGGCACTTGCTGGGGATCGATGTTGCCCGGGATGCGGGTGCCGTCCGCCGAGCAATAACAGTCGGGAAGGACGCATTGCGTGGGGTCGCAATCCGGAGCGCGGTTAGGATCAGTCTCCACGGCTGTAATTCATTCGGATTATTCTTCAGTCAAATTTTTTAAAAAACATTGCAGCGAGTGGTCTTGTTATTTGACGACAATTTGTCGTCACATCAAGAGGACGTTGAAATTCATTTTAGGACATTGCTTTTTCTTTATTATGAAAGATAAGTAAAATTTAACGGATTGTAATATACGTAAAAATAATGCTAATGGAAAGTGATTAGAAAATGACCATTATACCGTTCGAAAGCATAAATCTTCTTTTTTAATTTGCATATCTATAGATACAGGGCGACATTTCTTCACTAAGTTATAGAATATTGCAGCAAAAATGCCATTTCGACTTGGGCATTTACAGAAGACATACAAATCACTGTACGATGTTTTCCAAAATATAAATAGAAAATTTAAAGTTCACTATTTAAATTGCACTTGTGCGTCATGTTTTTTATCAAAATAATTGTTTTTGTTACAAACTCGATTAAAAGATATTAAAATATGTCGTCATTTTTCATTAAACTCAATATATTTTAGCGAGAAGCGATAATATTACGATCTTTACACACTTAAACCTAGAGACTTCAAACTTTAAAATGCTTCTAGAATGATTTTGTTATAGTAAATTTTTATGGAAGTTATAGGCCGGTATTCATAGTCGAATCTTATTTCAAGACCGTTTTAAGTAATATTTTAAGATGCGGCTTTGTGATTGGTTCATGACATCTCAAGGCAGTACTTAAGATGATCTTAAATATAAGATCGGACTATGAATATCGGCCATAGTCTATTGTCATTTTTCAGGATTCTGTATATGGACGTCCGATCCTTTATTGAGTCCTAGCACTACCTTAATTTTCGTTAAGGAAAGTGGCGGGTCATAGCGACGACTTTGGAACTAAATGTCGATACTGAGCAAAAATTTAATAATCCTTGAGACCCGTTACTAATATTTAAAAATAACGGGTCCGTTAATCTTTAAACCTGTTATTAATCCATAAAAATAACGAATCTAATAAAAATAACATGTTAAAGTTGATTGGTGGCTATTTGACGATATCGAACATAAAGTCACTACTAGAAAGGTTTGAATCTTAGCTAAGTGTTCGTAGGTGGTCAATAAATATTTGCTGAAAAAGGATCGAGTCTGAGATGTGGTTGACATTTAGTTTCAAAGTCTCCGCTACGAGCCGCCACTTTCCTTAACGATAAGTCGAGAGCTCGTAATACGATTCAATATATACTCAAGTGAACATTCACTCTTTGAATAATATACTACGGACGATATTATAATCAGATCTCTCTCGCGTTATATGTACGAATCACCTAAGATTTTTTGTTTACGCGATGTAATTTGATAAACTTTATCAAATATTGTGACAATCCACGTATTTCTGTTTACATTAGTATAACACTATAAAAAATAATTACACTTTATATTTAGTAAGATATTTGAAAACTAGAGGTTCCAGGTTAATTTCCGAAACATTTCATTAACATTATTTTTTACTATAATTACGTAAAATCGTTGCTCGTTGAATTTTGTCTACTTTTCTTAGTCGAAGAAAGCCATCCTTTAATTTTAGCCTATTAAAATAGACTACTTTCTACTTTGTCGAATTATAGATTTGGCATGCTTTGACAATACAATACGTAGCTCTTACGATACGTTTATAATCAAAATCTAAGATCGACTTGCATTATTCGTCACTGGATCTTAGCATAGGCGAGTGTAATACGTTACGACACTTACTGCAGGCGTTCTCGTCGGACTCGTCCTTGCAGTCGGGCTTGCCATTACAGAAGAGCTCCTTGTCGACACACTCGCCGTTACCGCACGACAATTTTCCTTCTGGGCAAACGGGTTCGTCGGTCTTGAGGATGGGCAAGACCTTACGCGGCTCTGTAAAACGCAATCCCTGTTAGAGTGCTGGATACTCGTTCGCAAAGTGGCTGCCATTTGAGCTACCGAGCGGATGCAGCATAGGAATCCATCAAATGTCAACAGGATGACCATAGAATGCCCGTTGCAACAAAATATTCATTAATTAACTCTTTCGACACGATTTGTAATTTATAATAAAATATGTAAAATCATATCGACGAGCGTAATTCCTCGATACAATAAATCGCGCACTGCGACAAAAAAGGGTTTTTCTTAGATCATAATAATTAATACGACTCAATTTAATGAATGTATAATGAATATTAATTAATAATATATTTTAGAAATTGTAATTTATATCAATTATAATTCACAAAATATAGTTTTCTATTTCAGTGCACGATTTTCTTTTATCGAGAGGCACCTGTTGACGAGCTCGTTTATGGTCAGCTACCGGACATTGTTTGAGATTCGCATTGCTGTCGGTGCCGTGAAGAATTCACATAAATAACCAGCCGTGAGTGTGATCAAGGCCCGGGATGCCGCACTGCTTGGCCCATCCCGAATTTATTTACACTGATTAAACGTAGCGGCGTAGGAACCATATGTCTCTCTACGTGGACTTGAAGAGCACCCAAACATGGAGGGTGGGTGGGGCGGGGGAGAACAAAGAAAATGTAAAAATTCAAATTGTTAAGCTGGTAGGGATTGTGCTGAATTAATTCGTGTCACCCAGTTCCGCAGCCTACCTCGCAGCACCTCGTAGCAGACACAATAACATCAAGTCTCTCTACTTGTACGTACCATCAAACACCAACTGACAGCAAGTGACTAACGTTACTTCAATGTTATAATTTCTCATTCAATGATGTAACTGTTACGTACAACATATGTTGCGTTGCGCTCACATTATTGAGTGCTCTCTAAATTTCTTGGAGTGGAATCTCGTTTACAAAGCAATAGAAAAAATACTGCCACTCGCAAGAGTGAATGTTCCACTTAAGCTTAGAGTGGATTCTGACTCAATATGAGCGAAAGTTTCAATTAAACGTAGATTCGAACTTTTCAGTTTTAAGAAAATATTCATTTTAATTCAGTGTGAAAAAAAATTCTCTCTATATGAGTGAAAAATCATTCGAATGCGGCTCGGTGCTAACGTCACTTGCCGAGTGAAATTTTACTCCAAGAAATTTAGAAAGTGATAAATTATAATACTGATATAATGTTACTGTTAATTGGTGTTTACTGGAGTTTTCAATCGGCAATTGCGGGGCATCTATGTACAGGCAAGATCTCGAAGGATCCTTTTCTCGCGTCGGAGAGATTGTCGCGTGGAGGAACTACCTCGCCAAACGCATACACGTTCCTACGCCGCTGTCTCAAAGATGGTTCTTTCTTTATTCTGGTCCTCCATCGGAGTGGCTTTCATCGCGTCTCGTCTCGTTTCGTCTCGTCTCGTCTCTCGTTTATCAGTCTCTCTCGTTTATTTTCGCCCTCGCAGCTTTTCTTATTGTCACATCGAATTACCAAGCGCACGTTTTGTCCGTCGCGTCGTTTCTCGTCTCGCTTAGTCACGGAGGGTGTGTGTACATCCCGTCTCGTCCTGCAACCTTTCTACCGGTTTTCGCAGGAGGACTGTTTGTCTTTCACTCGACGACAACGACTCGAACGTAAATCGTGACTCGGCTACTATTTTCTGCCTCGTTGACTGGCAGCGATGCACGCAAGTCGTTATTTGTGTATATGAAAGAAAGGCAGACAGAAAGAGGTAGAAAGAGAGAGAGAGAGAAAAAGATGAGCTTTGAAAGTGTGCTGTGATGCGAGCGAAACGAAGATGAGCGACAGTAACTGTTTAGGCAATGAAATTAGAGTGTGCCAAGCGCAGCATGAGAGCGTAAGGAATGGGCGAAGAATAACGTCTCGTTATTCGTTCGCATCCTCGAAGCTTCATCTGTCGAGACTATTGGATTCTCAACACACACTTCGTGTGTATGTGTCCGCACTTTTTAGGACAGTTTCCACCAAGTCTAATCGATGGAAAATACGCGACCGTGTACACCGTGCACGATTATGTTACGGAAGTGAGTGCGAAAAAGTCTCGTTTCTCGTCGTCCTGCAGTCGTGAAAACGAGGATTTGCGACGAAAGAGGAGTTCCCGCAAGGAGGGAGATCAACGATCTGGTTGATTGCGTGCGCGCGCGCACACATTTCGCGATTTCAGTAGTAAAAGCGAGCCGGAGTAGCGAGGAGCTCCTGTAAGGAGGCCAGATCGTCCAAGCGAAACCGATCTGGCAGCAGAGAGAAAGATCGGCCGAACGAATACGTGCAACCTCGTGCCTGGAGCGAGCGCTGCTCGTGGGGGACGGCGAGGGGGTGGATGGAGCGAAATGTTAGAAAATCATTGCGCGCCAATGTTGACCCGTGACGATGTGACGAAAAGAAGGATCGTGACATTTGAAATTTGCATCGCTTGTGACAACGCGTGCGTGCGCGAAACACGCAAAAAAAGCGCCGTTCTCTCGATAGAGATGATAAATTGGTACCAACGGGGCGAACACTACGTTCCGCGCGGTTTTTAAAGCGCCGCGCTCTCATATTTATTTAACCGGTATATCGCCCGTGTATTTGTTCGATTCGCGAAGCGCTCGTGCGTATTCAGCGTGCGTGAACGCGGAATGAGAATCGCGCGCGCGCGCAGCGGTGCATTTAGCGTCGAGTGGAAATTACGTTTTGAAACGCTAACGCAATAATCGCGATTACGGCCGGCGCGGAAAGATTATCGGCGTGCGATAATTGCAAAATTGCAACTCTGCAAAGGGAAGTTAGCAAAGGGGGCGACGGGATGCGAGAGAATTTATCTCGAGCAAAGAATCAGTATCTTTTCCTTCTTTCTAATTTTTATCTTTGTTTTTTTGTTTTGTTTTTTAAGAAAACTCCCTTCACCTCTTTCTAAATTTCCATCCGCGCGAATATCTGCGTCTCATTTGCTCTGAGCGAGCACTTGATAGACCGCGATCGCGTTGCCACTTGAAATTTAATGGCTTCAGGTCGGAAAGCGAGATGCGTCTGATGCATATTCACGCGAGGGATATTTCTCGCTGACGTTTATCAGCGCTCTCGTGGGAATAACGTGAGCGTAATGGTCTCCCGCGTACGCACTGGCGCGCAATTTGGTGTTAATGAAACGACGACAGGCTAGTGTTAAGCCGACGGCAAATCTGATGGAGCTGGACGAAATCGCGCGCTAGTTCACTGTAAGATTAAAAGCGACTCTGGCAAGCTGCCACTCGCAGTGAATGAGGGATATTTCGCAATGAGAGAGAGAGAGAGAGAGAGAGAGAGAGAGAGAGAGAGGAAGAATAAGATTCCCGCGTGACACGTAAATAATACGACGAAGCGCGATAAATAAGCAAGAGCAATCAATGCATTCGCGAAGTTTTCGAGCATAATACTTGAAGTAAATACTGGGGCTTCCAAGTATTCGAGTATATCTGATTATCCGGATATTCGAAATTGGTTCCGATCCGGAAACTCAAAATTGCATCACGCGAAAAAACCGTACGAAGAAGATAGGAATAACGGTGTAACTAGAACTCAGACTGAGTAACTAGAATTTCAACCGGTTGGATTCTAATTGCTTCTGTATAACAGTCAGTTTTATCGTCAGTTCTATCTTCTAGAATACGTGAAAATAAAGCAATATCCTGATATGATTTTTCAGCTTAAGTTTACGTTTTACAGTTGTGGAAATTTGTGTGCGGGAGCCGTAAGTTATTAAATTGCAATTAAAAAATGTTGATTTGATTGTCAAATTTTCGCGAGGGATCTAGATTTGTCCGAATGATCGGGCATCCGGCTAGTGCCAAATCCGAAGGAATATCGAAGCCCTAGTAGATACAGATAGCGCGCGTTGCTTGCTACCTCGTTCGTCCAACTCCGTTTGGAAAGCTTTGCTCGTTAGTGGTACGCGGTGAGTCGTGGAAATCGCGTGAGAAAAAATGGGGAGATAGTTTCGAGGACTCGAAACCGGATTAGCCGTTGACGAGGGCCGACGTTTCGCGACACTGTGGCGTCTCTGAAGGGTTCTCGCGCGATCACCTCCGCTTCTCTCGAAGGTTAAAAACAATATCGCCGTCGTCGTCGTCGTCGATAACGACAACGACGACGACGACGACGACGAGGGTCTCACTTTCGCTGAAAATCGAAACCAGTCGCGCCGCACCAGCCACCTCTCGCCTCTCGCGCCACGGAACGAAAGTGGTCGGACGAGAGCGACCGGCGAGTAACGTCTCTCGAAAGTATCGGGATCCGGGCATTCCCGATCGTTAATCGCGCCGGCTGAAAGTACAAGTCGCCCGCTCAATTTCGCGTCGAATCCCGTCGCTATGTTAATGAGCGCTTTCCGGTTTAATGGCGTCGCCACGTGTGCGTCGTGTGTGTCGCTGGAAAGTTTCGCACAGTCGGCTTTTTCGATCCTCGTCGTTTACGCAACGCGCGTTGCGCAATGTCCCGAAGCTCGATCAAGTAGTGATTTCTCATTGATAATTGGCTGGCAGGATCGCCGAGCTGAGCAACCTGCGACCTCGCGCGGAAAATTCTTCCCTTTTTCCTGAAGATTGCCCTTTCTTTCAGAGACGCTCACAGTCGGGGCACGTCGGGCACGATATCTCATGCGTTTAGTTAGTAATGTACGAATGGTGCGTGCTACGTTGCGAGTCTACGAAGGGATCGGCGATCTACCGAGGCGGGACATGGCTCGCCGTCGCCGATCCGTCGACTTACTCTCGAGCTTGTCACAGTTGGTGACTTTGCCCTTCCAGTCGCAGGTCTGTTTGTCCAAGTCAAAGGCCAGTCCGCTGGGGCACGTGATTTGCTTCAGGCCGGACCTTGTACACCTAGTGTGGCCGGAACAGAAAACAAAAAAAGGCGCCTATGTGAGTCTAAAGAGAGAAAAAGTCGTAGTGTCGCTTACTCTCCAGCTGATCGCAGTTCTTGACGTTCGTCTTCCAATCGCAGGTTTGCCGCTCGATGTCAAACGCGAGACCGGTCGGGCAGCGCACCGTCGCCAGCCTGGTCACGCCGATCTCGGTGGCTTTGTCGCACCTAGGATTCATTCTCACATCGAAAAGTCCATCTCGAATCTCGAGATTGCGAAACCGGCCCCGCGAAATAGCAGCGAGAAAGTTACCGGGCCGTCGTTAATCGCAGAGAAAGAAGAAAAAAGAAAGGAAGAAATATCTCCTCCGGATAACGAGGGAAGCTTTAAAGGATTGGCGCCGAGTTGTTCTACCGGATCGCCTTGAGCGAGAGACGCCTGGAAAGTCGGAATTCGATCGAGGTGTTTCGCGATCAATCGCATCCTAGATCGATAATAAACGATCGGCGGGCGTTATTTTTATTGTCGACCACATTCCGGCTGGTCGTACGATACATTATCCTGTCAAAAGCTGATGTCCTTGGGGGACTTTACGTTCTCCGCGTGCCCGGACAAAGGGTAGGAATAAAAATGCGCCAAGCGTCCGGCTCCTGGCGTTTCTCAAGCAGCACTTGACAATTTTCGCAAAACCTCCGTTACGGCTAATGTTTGGCGGCCGCAGGTGAACGGGACTGAGCGAGCTTCAGACCGGCGCGACCCGGAGAAAGTCCAGTCATCGTATATAGATCTAACTACTTCCTGGCAACCGGTAGAGTCGGCAGAATAAGTCCAGGTAGGCGGAAGTGAGTCGGCCGCCAAGTTTTTCGTTTGAAACCCTATTCACCTTGCGATCCCATTCACCCGCGGTCGCTGCACATTACGGTTATATAAGATAATGGAGTCGCGATGAGGTCAGCCACACGTAACTATTGGCATCCCTTAATTATTAACGCTCTGATGGAAAATCTGGTTTCCCTTGCAACCAGCGACATCTGTTCACAGTTTTACTCATGAAGAAATAAACTTAACTGCAACGTTGGTCACATGAAAAGCCAAGTTTCCAAGTTAGTGCCACTAACAAAGGGAAGTGTGTTGTGTGATCTATCCTAATAAAGTAAACGCGAATGACGAGCATTCTGCGAGGTCATGGGCCCAGATGGACAGGTATACGTACATTTGGTCGCATCCTTTTTATGAGTAGTTTATATGGCACTCATTTATCACGTAGAATGTTGGAATAGAAAAATTCGAAAGAAATACGAGAAAATCGTCAGAATTAATTCAAAACAACATATCATGTAAAACGTGATGTGAAAATCTCGGTGTGTAACTCTCGGTAAATTTGTTGATGCATTGATGTAACTGAAATCTTATATCATTGTATGATTTAAATTTTCCGATTAATTCAATACAATATATTTGCTTCGTAATTAAATAAAGAAATTATGCAGTTGTCATTATCGATTGTTTACACTGTGATAACTATGAATGTTTGTCGGGGAAAATAAATACCCAGAGATAAACAACTGTACGTAAATTTGATAGCCACTTTAGCAGTGAATTTTTGCAAATACTGCATCTCATGGAGATTGATTACTATATGTGAGTGCCTCATGTAGTAATCATATTTATGATATAGGATAGCGAAATAGAAGCATGAAAAAGTAATCCAGATCTGCTTAAGATGATGTATCGTGACTTTTGGTAAATTTGTTGCTGCATCAATACAACGAAAAATTTACAGTGTTTTATGACATAAATTTAACGATCGATTCAATCAGCAATCTTTGCCTTGCCAAACGTAAGAAAATTGTAGATTTTCATCGATCATCATCGATCGTCCTTTACATTGTAGGAATCGTGAAAGTCTATCTGGAGAATCCGCTCATCGCCTTAATTCTAATTTGACCTCTTTGCGCGGAATAGAACAGTAGAAACCAGAAGGAAAATGGTCGATGCCAGTTTCTCTCTCGTTTTCTTTCGCTGCGTTGTAAAGTATTTCCGCTCGTTTCTGCATTCGCGGATAAAATAATAAGACCGCTCACCTCACGACATCGCGACAGTCTCCTTCAACGCTCAAGCGAAAGTACTCGTCGCCTGGCCGGTCCTGACAAAGCTCCTCAGCGTTCGCGTCGGTCCCGTCGCCGCCTTCTTCATCTTGCGCTTTGACCTGCGTGCCTGTCGACAGGAATACAGCTTGTTAATTAATCAAGTTTGCATTGAGCTTGACAGTAATCTTGTTTTGATAATGATTAAACATTGTCAACATTACTCGAGATACATAATGAGGCTTGGTGACAGAGATGTGTACTTGGACGAATTTTACTTGGCAAACACGTAAACTTATTACTGTTTAATTCCATTCGACTGTTATTTAGAGGTTTGTGTGTCTCATTGCAATATAGTTGGTACTTTGACTTACAATTGAAATTCAGAATCGGCACGACCAAAGACAAGTTCCAATCGCTTGTTTCAGTATGACATTTTGCACGGGGACGAGGTAGAGGTGAATTCGATTAATCGTTGAAAATGTCACGATCGGTTCACGACACGAGCGTGCGCGTGTGCAAGCGCGTACTTCGCGATCGCAGATCGAAGGAGGGGTCGGTGAACCGTGGTAGAAGTAGAAAGTCTTGAAAATGTCAGGGCAACGGGGGGGAAAGCGACAGTGGTTCTCCAAAGTAGGTCCTCCACCTCTCCCACCCTTTTTTTCTTTCAGAAATGTACGGATCCACGTCGAGATTTCGAAGATTCTCTCTCTTTTTCTCTTCATTTACAATTCCAATTTTCCCAAGATTACCGAAAAACCACGTTTTTTCTTTCGTTGCGCAATACTCAACGAGCTCTCTCTCTCTCTCTCTCTTCCTCTATCTTTCTATCTATGATGTAAAATTAGTTTTTTTCCGCGGCGTTACGTCTTCCGCGACTTTCCTCGTCACTTTGACGCGGCCCGCGTGAATTGAAATTGAACAATTTGATAACTCCGACGCGTACGACCGTAAACGCGCTGCGTTCCAAACGACGAATTTCGCGACACACGATGACTCTTAGCAAACGGAGTAAATCGTACTCACCGGCGAACAGGCACAGGGATCCTAACAGGAATATCAACCTCGGCGACATCGTCGTCGTCGTCGTCGTCGTCGTCGTCGTCAGGACAGAGAGCGTCTGGACAAGCCGCGCCCTCTCCACCCCTCTATATGTGCACCACCACTCCTTCCCTCTTCATCGTGGGACTTTCACCTTCCGGACCGTGCTGCCATCTTTCAGGTGGGTTTCAGGAAAGCGGCTGGAGCAAAGTGCATCCTGTCCACCGGAGAAGACGAAGAGCCGGCTGAAGTTGAGCCCCACCATCGTTGGCGATTTCGCTTGGGACGAGCTTTCAGGTTGCCGCACGTGCCACTGTCGTGCGATGATCGTCGCAATCTGCAGATTATTGCGACAACAATTTCACTTACACTTCCAGGCACATTCGACCCGGAGCGGAGGAGGCAGGTACGAAGGCTGGACGTCGCCTTCGTAGCT
The DNA here is from genome assembly GCF_010583005.1 of Odontomachus brunneus. Taxonomy (NCBI): domain Eukaryota; kingdom Metazoa; phylum Arthropoda; class Insecta; order Hymenoptera; family Formicidae; genus Odontomachus; species Odontomachus brunneus. The sequence goes on from NW_022639478.1 coordinate 1,155,184, forward strand.
GTCGAGGACGAGTCGTCCGACGTCCGGCTGGACGGATTCAGGGCGGGTGTGGGAAGGAATGCAGAATTGATCTCTCGTACGCGGATTCTATTTTCTACCTGACTCTCCCGTCGGACCCTTACTTGTCTTTCATTTTTGCGTCGCCCACTTGCCCGACGTGAAGACCATTTTTAACTCGGCGCATTGTCGACGACGGTGACTTCTTCCTCACCACGAGGCGGCGTGTGGAATGCGCGTGGCCCAAGAATGGAATCTATAATGTGTCCCGGAATCCTCCGAGGATTCCTCCGTCGTTCTCTGACGTCTCGGTGTCTCGGTGTTTAAAAGCGGCCTCGCGATTGTCGGGCCAGGATGATTTTTCCTCGTGACGGCGGCGCGTCACGACCGGCCGCCGAATATTCAAGGTCCTCGCCGTGACTTTGCGAACCGGAGCTGCGCGCCCAGGTGAAAACGGAATTTTTACGGAGCTTCTTTACGATCCTCGTGAAAACGTTACGAAGCTCACGATGCTCCGGGAACGGCCACACGAATGCGAAGCCTTGCACTCGTAAACTCTGAGAAAGTGTCGCTCGCGCCGCGTCACTTTCATCGGAAACTGCGCCGGACGATGCGCTCAAGTGCCATTCGGAGGCGAACGGTATTCAAAATAAGATTCGATTTGCGGCGCCGAGGACACACGTTAGGGAGACTTCACACCTTGACGGAAAAACAGAAAGCGAATCAGAATTGCGCGCGCTGGTTAGACAAGCAACGGTAGTCGACAGTTTCTACTTTTTTACTAGCGCGCGAGTTTCGATTCGCTTCTGCCTTTCCATTTTCTGCTTTTCTGTCGAGGTGTGAGTTCTCTCTTATAGTCGGTGAGGACTTGCGTTCACGCGCGTACGGAAGAAAGTTATTTTAACGAGAGGATGAGAAAGAGAAAAGAGAGAGAGAGAGAGAGAGAGAGAGAGAGAGAGAGAGAGAGAGAGAGAGAGAG
>NW_022639478.1:1158110-1163601 GCF_010583005.1 Odontomachus brunneus
TCTCTCTCTCTCTCTCTCTCTCTCTCTCTCTCTCTCTCTCTCTCTCATCTCCTCGCAGAGCGCGTCTCCTCTTGCTCGTGAAGAAATCCGATTTATGGGGTTTCTCGTCACTGATTTTTGCGGAGCGAACGCCGCCGGGGGCGAGCGGTCGCGCCGTGCCCGTAACAGAGCCATTTGCATTTGGTATTTTCGCAGCCCGGCCGACGTTTATCCGAGGGGCACCAGCCTCGAAAAAGAGTCACTCGAGCGAACGGGGGCCCCTCCCTTTTGTTCTCCGCTCGTTTCCCCGATCGCTCCCTCAGAAACGGGCTTTCACGAGTCGCCGGAAAGATGGAGAGAGAAAGAGAGAGGGAGAAAGAGCGAGCGAGAGAGAAAGAGAGAGAGAGAGAGAGAGAGAGAGAGAGAGAGAGAGAGAGAAAGAGAGGAGAGAGAGGAGAGTATGGTTTCGCGTGCAATATTCATACGATTGCGCGCATGAAACTGCGGAATTGCTCCCGGCGAGCAGTATTACCCGTTTTGCATTACCGCGGGTTTGCGTCCTGTGAAATTGTTAATGGTCCAATCCCTCTAAGCGCATAATCGTGGGACGAATCCTGCCGGAAGTAATATCATTTTGCAATGTGCGACGATGCATACGCGAGTCGAGAGGCTTTTGAGGTGCAAAACGACGGGGGTCGTCCGAAAATAGCACCTCCGAAATGCAAGCTTTTTTTCCGAGTCGTGATATTTAAAATACGTCGGATATTTGGAATACGTTTCTCGACTTATCCAGGTAAAGCAATTCCGGAATATTTTAGCGGGACGCGGAGGCGCGGCCGCATATCCAGGTAGATTTTCATGTTTGTCATGACGTGAACGCGCGATCGCTGATGGAAATTACAATTGTCTTAGTTACATTCACGAGGCAAATATGCTGTATTGAATTAATCATGAAATTTACATTGCGCAATGATATAAAGCTTTTGTTACATCGATGCATCAGCAAGTTTGCTAAGACCCATGTTAACAGCTTGCTACTTGAAACTTGTCTCATTTGACATACTCAGATTTTCACTCAGAGTTAGATTCAAGTTTTTCAGTTGAATCACAGTATATATGATCTTTATGTAATCGCCATTCAACTGAAAAACTTTCATCTAGCTCTGAACTGAAATATCTCACTTGAGTTTCAAATAACGGCTATTTATACGGGCCATAGTGTTTTCAGCAAATTCGTATAATTTCTTTCGCATTTCTATTTCGTCATTTTCTATGTGATAAATATAAGTGCTATATGAATCACTTATAAGAGACACAACCTTTACAAACTAACCAATTGTTGTCAAATTTATGTGTACCTGTCTGTCTGACTCACACAACGCGCATGTTTCAAATACATCTTAGAAACGTTCAAAAGACGTTTGACCGTCTTAAATAGTAACGTATCTTCGAGACATCTTTAAGACGTTTTTAATACATGCGTGTTATGTGAGGGAATATCTATAATCGCCGCCGTTATTCCGCCTGGCGCATCCTTGGAGGCTCCATACCACGTGATGGTTAATAAATTTGCGGTTTACGTAGAAAAGGTTAACGTCGCTGCGCGTACGGCGAAATAACGTCGCGTGCCACGAGTTGCGCGAGGCATTTACATATACCGCCGTACCAGCGCGGAAAGACAATGTGACGTTTATATTCCGAATTCAGGTTACAAACGTGTCGCAACAGACGTGTGCGAATCTTTTTGCGCGATCTATGTGCCGAAGGCGCGGGAAAAAGCGCGGAATCGGGAATGATACAGTGTCAGCGGGCGGATATCGACGGTACCGGGGGTGCCGGGACGACATCTTGGCGCCGAGGATTTGCGCTTCCTGTTCGATAATTGCACGCTCCAGGCACGACACTCGGCTCGTGACTTGAGAATTGTGCTTGCACAATCATCGTTCGTCGTCCCGTCGAAAATCCAGTCGCACCTTTGCGGCCGTAATTATTGACACGGCGACGAGTCGCGCGAGTCACCGTTACCGAGGATTACCACGTCGACAATTCCGTATCACAGCGTAGAATTAGCGTTAATATTCCTGTCATGCGCATACTCTCGTTACGCAACGAGAAGTGGATGCACGTCTTGGCACGGTTGGACAGAACAGTGGTATAAGTCGATAATAACGGCGCGCATTTGCACGCGGCGCCATAATTACTTCAGCACTTAAGTTCCATTCTACAATAGGTTTTAAGCTTCAAGTCTTATACTTTAGAGAAATTACATCAATTCTAAGCCTCAAGTCCTGAGGCGGTAAAAAGATGGGAGTTGGCCAACTCGCTTAAGGCTTAGTGATTAGGGGCAACACGAAAAACGCTTAAGGCCAGAAGTACGTCACAATTTAAAGCTTAAAGCATAAGACTTAGGGCTTAAAACACCTGTTGTAGAATGGGACTAATGCAACGCTTTAGGGCCTTAAGCCAGTTCTTTTTGGTTGCACTTTTAGTCTTTGGAGTGAAATGAGTATGTAACTTGGCGTTGAAGGGAAATTAACCAAGTTCCAATGTAGTATACTGAGAAAGAAATATTAGAAAATTTATTGGTGGGATATAAAGTTGACTTTTCTATGAAATAAAACTTATTTTTCTGTGCAAAATATATTTTCTATCCCACAAATAAATTTCCAAGTATTCTTTTCACAGTGCAACTGAAAAAAACAGGCCTCTTCTTTTTTTCCACGGTCGATCTCTAGTCGAGCAACGACAAACGACTAACGTAACGGAGAAACAAAACTCCAGTCTTAAATTAACCCTTCTGCAAACATTTTTTTGTCGTGAGAAGCAGCACGTATCCTAAAGAAGATAGAAGAGACTCGACTTGTTCCGAAAGGGCTGGCGTTGTTCGCGAGTACCATCGCGCGACACGTTCGTTTCGGTGAGCTCTTCCTCGACAACCGTAGGACTCAATGGCATTTCTAAACGCGCGCCGAGTCCTTGGCGAGATGCACACATCGAGATGCCGATGCGGGCGCACGTTCACCGTATATGCACACAATAAATACGGGGAACCGCAGGAAACCAGTTTTCGTAGTTCACTGTGCCGGTGCGGCCTCTCTATCCCCTTTCCCTATCGACCTATAGCAGAGTCGAGTCGTCCTAGGAGAGAACGAATCCTCATTATCCTTATCCATACACCAGATCCTTTGCGTTTTCGTGTCGTCGCACGGAGCGAAGCTCCTGCCAGCCAGTGGAGTAAAAGTTGCTGAGCAAAAACCGCGCGCGGCTCTTCGGGTGTGTGCAGCGAGGAGCTTTTCTAGGTCACGCCGTGGAAACCACCATTAAACCGTATGCCGCGAATTTCAAGACCACTTTATGTTACTTTCGATACTGATTATGGGTATCGAATTTTACCGCTGCCGGGGCTACCGGAGTGCTCTCGCGAATTTATCGCTATTTCGCGTTACTCGCGAGTCCGAAAAGGTCAGCACAAGCGTGGCCGTTACGCGAATGCCGTTTCGCGCTCGTTGGCGCCTAGACCTCTAAATTCATCGGCGATTGCAAGACGCGGATTAATCGTGGCAAGGAGAGACAGTCGACGGGTTGAGGGTCTCCATTATCTCGTCTAGGTCGGCCATGGGGTCGCCTGTCGACGATAAATGTCAATTGCCAATCGGCATTTCCAAGCGAGAAGAAGAAGCAGCGCTCCTATCAGGCGCCATCTCCTCCTCCGAGATGGTGCACTGACCTGCGGCAGCTTTTCTTCGCCTCTTCCCGCCCTCCTCCTCCTCCTCCTCCTCCTCCTCCTTCTCCTCCTCCTCCTCCTCCTTTTCCTCCTTCACTTCCTCGTCGCCGTCTCGCTTGCCTCCAGGTTGCCGCGACGAAATACATATACGCGAATGTGCATCGCGTCGCCGCATGCTGCATAATTTTCCGACGGTGCTCCTTGCAGCTTCCAAAACGCGTTCTCGAACTCACGCGGTAGGCAGCAAGAAGATAAAGTGCTCGGAGCGTGGCGAGCGCAACCCCGTGCGGTTCTTTCGCCTAACGTCGAGGGCTTCGAAAGATTCTCGTGAAAGGGAATCATATTTTCAAGTTAATCAAATGTATATACAGAGTATTCAATTGAAAAGTTTCCATTTCAATATTTTCTAAAGTATGCGTTGTAGGAAAGAATGTTTAATATTAAAGTTACAAGGTTTTAAGGCGGATATACGATAGCGACCTAAAAAGCTGCGATTTTCAAGAATCAATATTTCAAAATCAATATTTTTTCTTAAATGGAGTATTTTTCATAACAAAACTTGATAAAGTAGAAAATTTGTCGTGCGAAACTTTTTAGGATATATCGCTCTTTAATGTTTTTTTTCACTGAAAAGATATTAGAAAAAATTAAAATATGTGCATGCTTGTGTGAACGTGTCTGCGTGTCAGTGTGAAGATAAGGGAATAAGGAAGGTAGAAAGAAAAATAATTAAAGTTTTTTTTTCATTCATAAATCATTCTCTAAATATCCACTCATACACAAATAAATTCTACTTTCGAATTCTTATTTTACATTCTGAAGAGTTTCTTGAAATATCGATTTACAAACTTCATTTATTCTATTTTTTAAACGTTTCATGTTCGCCTACCAGAGTTTTGTAAACGATCTATTTCAAATATCCTCATAAAAAGATTTAATGCGACAAATCAGGAGATTTTGATGGCTACTCAATGGTTCCATGTCTGCCAATCCATCTATCACGATATTTATCGTTTAACCATTTCCTTCCTTATTCCCTCTTTCTCATAAACTGACACGCACACGCATACACGTTCACACAAAGTTGCAAGATATACGAGTACACGTGTTTTAACTTTCTCTAATATTTTTTCAATCAAAAAAACATTAAAGGGTTCCAAAATGTTGCGAATGCAAAATTTTCTGTTTTTTTTTCAAATTCTTGCTCTTTTTCAATGAAAAATATCTTTTTCCAAGAAACAAATGTTAATCTCGGAATATCCTTGAAAACTGCAGCTCATCTAGTTTTCAAGGTTGTCATCATGTTTCTTCCTCAAAACCATTTATCTATATTCAAAATTTTTTCCTATAACACTTACTTTAGAAAACACTGATGTAGTCATTTGCGAAGTGATAGAGAAATTTTTTGGTTCAGGTTAACCTAATATATAAATGTATATATATAAATATATCTATATACATATATCTATGTACTAGGTGCGCAACTAAGTTTCCGGGTTTTTTTGATCAATGAAAAATGGAAAATTTCAAGAGAAATACAAAAAATGGTTTATTCAAAGTATCGCCCCTCGCTAGCTACACATTTTTGCCATCTCTCTGGCAATACATGAATACCGCGACGATAAAACGACGCGTCTTTGGACCGAAACCATTCATCCAACTAATTTTGCACTTCTTCGAAATTGGCCAAGTGTAGCCCAGCCAAGCCATGCGCCATCGACCGGAACAAGTGATAATCGGAAGGGGCCAGGTCTGATGAATACGGCGGGTGCGGTAGCAGATCCCATT
>NW_022639478.1:1163611-1165880 GCF_010583005.1 Odontomachus brunneus
TACGTGCGCGTCGCGTTCGTTCGTTCGCCCGCTCTCGCTCTCTCCTTGAACTACTGCGGATCTTTTGATCGTCCACCTTCGATATTCCGCGGATGCTCCCAGGAAAATCTTGGCGAGTAGGTTGCCTGAGGATAATGCGAGAAAAATCGATTTGCGAAGAGAACGGCTCTCGTGGCTTCTAGCGCGCTCGCTTTTTGCACCGGGTTAGGTTGTCTCGATTATGCGTCCAGAAAAAACGCCATAATTATCGTGACGGTCACGATAAGCATCTCCGAGTGTGCAAGCGCGATTGTAAACGATCAAATGCACCGTATCGATTAGTCGCGCTATCTCATGCTGTAAATATGAGTGAACCTTGCTTCGAGTCAAAAGGTTGGCTCTTAGAGTCGGGATAGTGGCAAAGCGAAACACTCAATTATCAGGACAATACACGAAGGATTACTGTCAAATTCCGAAATATATCTTAGAGACAGCTCAGCACGAGCAGTTGACAGCAACTCGCCACAGCTGATAATCAATTAATTTATTTGTTTACATAATAATTACATGATAACAATTAGTTTCCGCCGATAAATCTTGAGCATGATCCGCCTCTCTTTCGCAGCAAGACGTATTGAGTCCGGATAAACGAGAATTCTCCGACAACTTTATTACGAAGGCGATTTGTCTGCTCTATTGCACGAGCAAGAGATTAAACGCTCGTTTGTAAGAATTAAGTGTATTTAACTCGGACGCTGTTTGTCATCGCTCTTCGTCTACGCAATCTCTCGAACGGAACCGCGATCCTCAATCCGGTATTTAATCCGTTCTCGCGCGCGAAACTCTCTCGCTGCCGATATCTTCTAATTTGTAATCGCTTCTGGGAGACCTGTCGAACAATGTCCATGTTTTGCCTGTAAGCGCTGTGTGAATCAATTGGAGGACACTGCGCGAAAGTTTTGCCCGAGGCCGTCGAGACTTTATTCTAATTTATTTTGTCATGAGCGCGCCGGCGTTATTAATCGAACTTCTTTTCGCTTCAACCTATCGACGCGACGTGTTTCAGCTTGTGTCGCTGACGATACCGAAAACTCGAAACAGTCTGGACGGTCGATTGGACAATGACCCGTTCACGGTCAAGGTGAAAATCACGTCGTCGTTGTCGTGTGTGTCGATCATATTGAGCGAGCCCTCTTCCGTCGCGTGATCAGAATTCAATCGATCAAATCGCGCTCTTATCCGCGATCGTTGATCCGACCTGGTTATCCGCCGCGCTCGGGTCGCGCGCGAAATGATCACGAGTTTCTTTTCTGAGACATTTGTACGTATCACATGTGCAGACGTTATGTGAAAGTGTAAAGAAGAAAACAAACAGTAGAAATTTGCACACATCGTCATTTCTCATCGTTATAGTATACATGGAGATAATGTCGTAGTAAAAGTCACTGCAAACTTATGATCGAAGTTACGATATATTTGCTTGCAAATGTTATATGCGTTGGACTTTTTACTTGCAAAATTATTGCAACTATTCAAATATATTCTTTATATCGTATATCCGGTATATTGAAAAATTTATTATTTCTACAAGACGTCTGTGACACAATTATTCACATACATTAAAATATGAAAATTACTATACACTGTATAGTAATTTTTATATTTTATATTACAGTTTTAGAGAGAGAGAGAGAGAGAGAAAGAGAGAGAGAGTGTGTGTGTGTGTATGTGTGTGCGTGCAGACTAACTTTACAAAAAAATTGTAAAAAGTAATATAATTTTAACGTAATTTTCATTAGAATATTTTTACTGCGAGCTATTTCCCCGTACAAGTTTCATTGTTAGTAGAAGTTTAATTCATATCGGGCGAACGCGACAATGAAATACCCATTGTTACTATTGCGAATTTTAAATAATATTTTCTCAATTACGACGCAATACACAAAGATAGTCATCGTGTGCGATTTGAAAGGGCGAATAATCTGCGAGCACATTTACGAAACTTCGCAAATTTATCCTTTTATTGTATAAAATTGCAAAAGCGGTGCGAGCAAACCGCAAGTAAATGAATCAATGCTGATGGCGAACGACTTTTTAGCAGCGGCGAGACTCTTTGGCATTCTCTCATTCGGTATATATATTGCAAAACGTGCAATGATGTAATTGTTGCGAAACAAAGTCGCGGAATGTTCGGGCGCCGCGTGAAATATATATCTCGTTGAGAATGTGTGAGAGAGAGAGAGAGAGAGAGAGAGAGAGAGAGAGAGAGAGAGAGAGAGAGAGAGAGAGA
>NW_022639478.1:1167277-1170915 GCF_010583005.1 Odontomachus brunneus
GAGAGAGAGAGAGAGAGAGAGAGAGAGAGAGAGAGAGAGAGAGAGAGAGAGAGAGAGAGAGAGCTGTGTGTAATTGCACGTAATGCATAATGAGGCGAAGTCCGAGACGGAAGCGGCAAACGAAGCTGGTGCGATTTCACCGGCGAAATTTTCCCATCGATGGAGAATCTCGCCCGCGCTTTGTTCGCCGAAGACAACGACGTCTCGCGAATGTACTTGCGCGAGAGACACTACAAAGGCCGATCGAAAGGTAGAAGACGACGGCCACGGCGTCTACCACGAGGGTGTGCCAGAAAAACGGAGGACGTCGCTGCATTCCCGATGCACCTAAGTAGGCGCGTATAATTATGCACATCTCGTATTTCGAAACACTTCTTTCTCTCTCTCTCTCTCTTTTTCTTTCTCTTTCTCTCTCTGTCTGTCTCTCTATCGCGTTGCGCGCTGTCGCGTTGCGGCTTGCCTTATCCGGACTTTCCCATCGGCAGCGTCGATGGCACCGACGCTTTCCGACAAGGAAACGCTCCGAAGGCGGAATAATCGAACGGCGTTTGCACAAGAGAGGGCTCAATGCAGCCGAAAGAACGAGGCGGATGAAGAAAAAGCCGGCTACCGAATGGGAACCGATGATTAAACGTTGCGACGAACGAATTTCGCCGGATTTCGAAGATCTATAAATAATACGGAAGAACCTGTGTGAATATTTGAAGGAACATTCATTTAGATTCTCGTGAAAAATTCATCGGCGCGTAGTCCGTCGTGTTTTTAATTAAATATCGCCGTCAATCCCTCGTGTTTATGGTATAAAGCGAAAATCGCGGTCTAATTATTCCTCGGCAATTTAATTGCAAAATCGCCATACGTGAACGAAAGAGATTCGTCTTACGACAGCAGTCTCCCGCTTCGATTGACGAAGCTATTAGTACCCGAATATTGCATTTCGTCAGGATTACTTATTACACAAAATGCCGTTTCGTAATGTGACATCACGGATTTTCGGAAAATCCCGAGAGGATTCGCCGTCGGCTAGTGAAGACCTTATCTTCGCGCGTGATTTGCCCGCGAGCGAGGAGTCAATTAACTCCTTGATTGACAGGCTGAATTTCGCAAAAGTGGTTAAGCTGACGAAAATGGATTTTCAAAAGTTAAGCAACGTCATTCAAAACTTTTTAGATGTTTACAATAAAAAGTGAAAATTTTTCAACTTCAAAATAGCGAATCCCTAATAGAAAGAACTGAAATCACAATTTTTATTTCTAAAATTCATCATTGAAAAGAGCGCCTCAGAAACTCCAAAATAGAGACTTAGGAGAAGAGCCAGAATCGCTTATACTGCTCTTATAAGTTTTTTTTCTTTTGCGAGTTTTTGATAGAATGCAACGTACAAAAGAAGAGCGTTTTTGTCATTTAAACAATAAAAACTTTTTTTTATAAATAAGATTAATCCTTTAACTCTTTGAAAAGTACGTCTCATGATGAGAGACGACCAAGGAAATTAGAATATTTTTGAAATTATAATTTGCTAAGATTAACGTTTCAATTTTATAGGTTCTCGTTACACATCAGAAAAAGTTACACAACTTATAAGTAAGTTACACAACTTATTTGCAAGCAGGATACGTACAAGAGACTATGCCTGAAGTTATGATTTAGTTTTAATAGGTGATCTCACCGTGAAACCACTGTGCTCCAAAAGGATTAAAGAATATGCAAATTCGGTTCTTTCGTTTCTCTACAAAAAATTACGGAAAGACACCTTATGTTTTGCAATCTTCCAAACCAGAATACTCCCCGGACCGTCCAAATAAGCGATTGCAATAACTTTTACAATTAAATTGTTTCATCGTTTTTGGGAAAAGGTTTAACGGCAAAACATCTAAAACACTCGGCGTCCGCTAATAATGTACATCGACAGCTGCGACTCGTAATATATGCAGAAAGCGTGCTAGGGGGACAGTTGAACGAGAATGCGACGGTGAGAATTATTGGCCTCTTCCGCGTAAAATCTCATCCGAGTCTCGAGAGCGGAATTTATTCCCTCCCGATCGGTGTCCTATTAAGCAGGAAACTTTATGCGGGGATCATCGCTCGTGGCATATCGATAATTACCAGCCCGGAGCTAATATCATGAGTCGCATTCGCGAGAGAGTTAATTATAAGAGAAGGCAATTACGAAAATTCTTTTTCGCTCGGCGTCTTACCAAGTAGATAGGTGTACGTAAATTTGACGGCAGCTTCACTAGTCGTGATTTGTAAAGCATCTCTAGTGAGTGGCTCATAGACTGTGAGTAACACGCGTATATTTTTTTCACATAAAGTGACAAAATGGAAATGCGAAAAAATTATTAAAATTTGCACAAAATAATACGTTATGTGAAATAGAATTTGAAAACGTAACTTTGAGTAAATTTGTTGCTGCATTAATATAATAAGACATTTTTCTATTATACTGTAAATTTAATGATCTATCCAGCAGTTAGCTTTGTTAGTGTAATCTAAACAACTGTAAAGTTCCCATCATCGATTGTCTCACACCGAGTTATTCATGAAAGTCTGTCCTGGCTGGAAAGTGCGGTTTTAATTTCGAAGATAGATTCCTCGAAGAGAATCCACGAGATCTCTTTGGCTTGTCGCGAAAAAATTGTCGAGAGAATCGTCGAGAGAAAATCAAGATCAATCTAAGTCGCCTCAAATATCTCGATACTTGTGTTTGTGCTTGCATAATTATGATTAATGTCGCTGATTCTAAGACACATTGTACACGGAATAATCCAGCGGGGATCGCTTCTTTTTAGTCGATCTGAACTGCGCGAAGTCTTCCGAATCGCGGGAGAGAAATTGTGCTTGGAAAGGTGCGTCGGCCGATCTGCTTGTAGGTGAGAGAAGGAAGGTGGTTCACCTTGCAGAAACAGCCTTCCGTTATCCGACTCGTAATCAACTCCACGGCCAGCGGCGTTATCGATTCCCTTCGACGGCGATAGAATGCACCGGCGCGGCGGCTTTCCTCGAATTAACGTTCTGTCATACGACAGGAATTCCTTCCTTTCAACTTTTCCGCCATACCCGCGAAGGACACGGCCGTATTCGGCGCGGAACCGACGCGGCGCTCTCATAGGACATCGGGCTGCGATTGCAGCTGATGCTCAATGAGTCGAGACTAGTCGGGGAAATCGGATCATTACTGGGTATCACGATACAAATCAGCAATTTTACGTAAATGGGTCTGGAACTCGACGCTCAATAAAGCCAGCAGTGCATAGAAAAGCAGTATCATACTTGAACAGTAAGCAAGTTGACCAATCATAGTCAATGATTCTTCTTACGTTCCAAGAATAATCGATTGTGATTGATCAATTTTCTTACTGTTCAAGCCTCACTGCTTACGTTTTTCTGCATGTTTAATAGATCGCTACTTATTATGTATTTACGCTGATTGTACCATTAGTGTTTTCAAATGAACGGATTTTCATCAATACGAAAGCTCACGATCAAACGTTAGAAGTTCTGTAAGGTGGCCTGATTTTCCATACTTAAATCTAGGACATTTCATAAACATATTAGAGCAAAGGGGAGGCAGATCACTAAAAATTATATATATACATATATATATATATATATATATATATATATATATATATATA
>NW_022639478.1:1171712-1172301 GCF_010583005.1 Odontomachus brunneus
AGAGAGAGAGAGTGTGTGTGTGTGTATGTGTGTGCGTGCAGACTAACTTTACAAAAAAATTGTAAAAAGTAATATAATTTTAACGTAATTTTCATTAGAATATTTTTACTGCGAGCTATTTCCCCGTACAAGTTTCATTGTTAGTAGAAGTTTAATTCATATCGGGCGAACGCGACAATGAAATACCCATTGTTACTATTGCGAATTTTAAATAATATTTTCTCAATTACGACGCAATACACAAAGATAGTCATCGTGTGCGATTTGAAAGGGCGAATAATCTGCGAGCACATTTACGAAACTTCGCAAATTTATCCTTTTATTGTATAAAATTGCAAAAGCGGTGCGAGCAAACCGCAAGTAAATGAATCAATGCTGATGGCGAACGACTTTTTAGCAGCGGCGAGACTCTTTGGCATTCTCTCATTCGGTATATATATTGCAAAACGTGCAATGATGTAATTGTTGCGAAACAAAGTCGCGGAATGTTCGGGCGCCGCGTGAAATATATATCTCGTTGAGAATGTGTGAGAGAGAGAGAGAGAGAGAGAGAGAGAGAGAGAGAGAGAGAGAGAGAGAGAGAGAGAGA
>NW_022639478.1:1175531-1194432 GCF_010583005.1 Odontomachus brunneus
ATATATATATATATATATATATATATATATATATATATATATACACATGTATAAAACAATATTTTATTTATAGGCACGTGAAAAATAATTTAACAACAATGAAAGTCTGCATACAATAAAAATAGAAACTATTGCTAAGATAAAGCTGTTATTATACTTATTTAAAATTAGAAAAAACAAAGCTGCTATATTTACCAGAGCTATAAATTTTTTAAAGAAGACTTTTTTTCTGTTAGAAAAATTTTAACCCGTTATCGAAAGATGGAATTTGAGAGACTATATGCATTTTATTTCGTTCTTGTTAAATTTCTATAGTAGATGGTCAGAATTTTTCTCTGTTATCAAACCTCAATATTCCATAGAATTATGAGAGATTGTATAAGATTTGAGAAATTATAAAAATACAACTAAAAAAAAGAAGAAAGAAATTCATCAAATTCCACCTTTCCAATGATGAATTAAAAGTCCTCTAAACTAGGATAAACTAGGGCAGTTTAGCTGAATCCGGGACAAATTGACGTTTCATAGTATTAGCATTTGAAGAGATCCAGAGTGGAAAATCGAGATTGATTCGGGGAAAACAGGACGTCTGTGGTCATCTTAAAGTTCTGCGATTGACTAATAAAGACCGATGCCATTATTCGACCACAAATCGATCAAAATCCGTTCATATGAGAACACACAGCATGTCTCATGTCGCATAAGAGCGCGCTTAGTTGAACTGCCAAGTTTGTCCGGCGCGTTTTACTCCCGCGTCATTCATTATGCGACTCACGTTTCCTCTCGACTTGTTATGCATCGAGCCATTTCGAGACAAAGAGAAACAACGGTCTAAAGAGACCCGTCACGTGGAAGGTCGAGGAGATTTCGGAAAAAGAAAGAAGTACACTCATCGGCTATTGTCGCGCTGTTCGTCGCAGCTCGTTGCATCGGTCATTCCGCTCCTCATAGGAGACATCGTGTTATATAGATCTATTAGATGCTGCAAACGCTTTGAAGCGTTTAAAGAAAAGTCATGATTAGTCCACACAGCACTTTAAAGTACCTTGCAGCGTCTGATGAATCGCATCCATTGAAATCTATGGGTGGACCGCTTTTCTCCATCATAAGCTCGACGTAAAGAATCGCGAAATGAGGAACTCGATCGCTAGGAGGGACGGTTGCGCGATTCGAAGAAAGTTCATACAACGACCCGAATTTTATGATCCACCTTTCTAAATCGACCTCCAGAACGTGTTGCCGCTCGGCGGACAGGGCCGGCTCGAGGCGATGTGTCTTATGTATCTTATAATTCAAGAGCGACGTGAATTCCGGCCAGCCGCCGGATCTCGTCGAGTTATTATGAAAGTGAAAATAAAAGAAGAGTCGCGTATGTGTACGATGACGAGAGGTGGTTTATTTTTAATTTCGCCACTGGGTGCATAAATACATGAGGTTGATCCTGGCTGATCTTGTGGGAGCGATTGCGAGCCGCGATACGAACACCAGGCGACAAGTCGACGTCTATGTCGTAACCATGCGTGTATGCGTGCGTGCGTATGTGTGTGTGTATTTACGTATTCATTATTTACATATATAATTTCGCGTTATTACAAAAGAACGTGTCACGCCGAGAGCGTAACGTCGTTCTAACGTGAACCGTTACGCAGGCTTCTGGCTTACGTCCAATCGTCGTTGGTGAGTCGTGCGCCGCTCGTAAAAAGTCAAGGTGATTCAAAATTGTAAAACACTGCTCGGAGATGACCGCGCATCGTGAAAAGCAATCATTCATTTTCGAGCCGAAGATATCGATTCCACCGGACGAATCGACAATTTTTCAGTGTCGCGCGCGCGAAGCTTTGGCATTCTCTCCCGAGTCCGAAAACTTTTACAGCGGCTGTGCAACAATATTCGATGATACGCAAAGTAAGGGTAATTTATCGCCGGCATTTTATTGCGTGAGCATTTTATTTCACACGCACACGTACGGAAAATATTATATAACGTTCCTCGCGGTTTATTCTTAATTTATTCTTCATGGCTGAGGATGAGCCGAAGAATCATGTGTCATGTTGCAAAATATTCTCCCGCAGGTGTATATCCTCAATGTCGCTGGTGAACGGTGAACGCGTCACGACGCCTGCTACCTCCGCACTCTCCGTTGCTTATCAACGAGGAAGCGATCGATCTTCGCGTGCATGATCATACTATCGTAGATCACAATCACGAGCGGCGACATCCCGGAAATCTGCCGTACAGCAACGCGTTTTCACGTTATTCCAGCACCTTTCTCCGCGAGATCCACGTAACTTTATTACCGCCTCGTTACGTCTCGCTCACTCGCTCGGTGACGTCTCGCGTGCGCGCTGTATGTACTTAGACTTAGACTGGGAAGTGCGTTTTTCCTCGTGATTATCGCGACTTACGGCTCGTACCGGAGTCACTTTGGTGCAAGAGTCGCAACCAAACCGATTCGACATATGATTCGACAGAAACAGTTGTCTTTTTTTTTCCTCTCGAAGCATTACATCGAACACAACACAGGATGACCTTTTCGTTTGCCTTAAGGTTTGACAAGTCATCTCATGTAGATTTCTGATCTGACTGCTGAACACGAATCTGGGCGCAGAATTTCTCTATCACGATCTCGAGAAACCTGCCGTAAAAATCCCATTCATTTTTCATCTGCAGTATATCTTAGTGAAATCCTTATTTTTTTTTTAATAGTGAGAGACACAAGGGGACTTACTCCAGAAAGCATTTCGAATAGTGAGAGGTGGGGGGATTTATCCATAGGAAATATCTCATCAACCTACCTTAAGGACGAAATTTGATATTGGTTAATATTGTCAGAGGAACTATGCGACATTTTCTTCCAAGACACTCGTCGCATCCGAGGACAGTTTTCAACCGGTCGATGCAAATGGATGGCCACCTTGTCACGCTTTCGTGAGGATAAGCGGCGCATCCTCTCGGCGCATCCTACCTATGTTTCGTAGAAATCGCCGGTGAAACTTAATTGTTTACTGGAAATACAGATCGAGAGAAAATAGCGCAGGCTGTCTTTCCTGCGTCCACCTTACACTCGCTCATGCGCTCAATTGCGCCTCACTGAAAATCGCGACCAAATGTGTAATTCTCACGGAGTGTTCCGAAAGATTAACTAGAGATTCCAGTCAACAGATGCATGATAGTGTGTGCAACAATGTCCTGATTCGAAACAGTTTTTAAAATGCTCCGTTGAGAGCGGCCACTCGAAGCCGCTGAAAAGGAACTGCATCCTTTATACACTTGCGAAAACGCGGTGTGAAGCGACGGTTTTTCGGTGCACGGTTTTTCTTCGCATGAAATGCCCGTCGGTCGGCATTTCGCCCGGCGACTTTTAATTTTTATGATCCTTGCGCAAGTCGTCCTGTCGCGACGCGGCCGAATCGATACGGGATCCAAACCGGCCGCTTGCTTTTCGAGGAATTCCTGATTTTGTAACTGGTGGCCTGAGACGACCTTGCCTCTTGTCACTTTCACCAGTTCGTTTGCAGGGTCGAACGAGTTGTTCGCACAAAGAGAGAAAGACAGAAAGAGAAAGAGAGAGAGAGAGAGAGAGAGAGAGAGAGAGAGAGAGAGAGAGAAAGAATGCAATTGCAGCCACGTGCATACGCCCATTTGCTCCTGTAGAAACGTGCGCGCGGTGCACGTAAATGTGTGTAAGTTTACTCGTACGTGTGCACACACACGTGCATGTCACAGTGGTAAGGAGCGGTCGACCTTGCCCCTGAAGAGGTGCGGTGAGGTGCGCGGGAGGTGAAATACAGCCGGAGTGTCCCTGGAACGAGCGATCGATCCACAAAATTCATAGCTCCTCGTCGACTGATCTGGATCGTTGATGATTTCCTCACTCATGCCGTTTCGAGGTAGACGAAGAAAAGCGTGCACAAATACCGATGAGATTTACCCGTGCAATAAAAGAAAAAGAGAAAGAGAGAGAAATCTGACGGAATGAAGAGAGTGCTTTATTCACGCTCCAGTAATTATTTATTTATTTATTTCTCTATAGAAATAAATATTACCTATGCAATACCCCTCTTTAAAGGAAGAGAAAACAATATTTAGCAATTTCACTTTGTTCTTTAGGCAAATGAAACAAAAAAATTCAATTTTTTATTATTATTATTTATTATTATTTTATTATTATTTATTATTCATTATTTATTGCTGAATAACTAGTGTGAATGAAATTTCGTTAAATATCTTCTCCAGCCAGCGTCGCATTTGGAATATCATTAGACAGTTTCCTAAACGCGTGCCATAATGAAAAGATCCCGGGCCACGCCCGGTCTACGAATAACCGATGAACTTTAATCTCGACGACCCGTCGACTATTTTATCGGCTGCTAAACGAGACGTGCAAATCGCCTTCAAGCTGTCGCCATAAGTTCAGGGCCTACGTCGGTCCCTACCATCGACCGTTTGTCCGACGCATAATCTGCTGCTAAAGCCTGTTCGCGAGGCGAACTTGATGGCCCGGCATCCTCTCTTTCCTCCAAGTGGAAGACTCTCGGGACGAGCGAGGCGAGCGTGCGGTTTTCGAGCGGCCCGAGGGCGCACAACACGGTCGCGAATAACTTTCACTGTCAAACGTCGTACGTCATGTGATCCAGGGCCGAAGTCGAAATACACACACACACACACACACACACACACAAGGTCGGGTGAGAACGACGAGGAGCGGCTATTATCGCCACGATCTCGAGATGATTCGTCGCCGGGGCTACCAGCACGGCTGCGTGTTCTCGTATGCATAAGCATGAGAATGACCCCGCTTTGCGGATAATGCGACGATGTTGCAACGCGGTTGAAATATCCCGTTACTTGCACAGTGCAGTATATTTACGGTCGGCGATTCGACCGCCTACGTACACTTCGCTCTCGCGCTTAATTCTCATTCACAATTTACGTTCAAGATGTTTGAGCGGATGGCCTGATCCAGAGGAAATGACCGCGCAGAGCTCCACGACTGCAATTACATGTCTCTTTTCCGAGTACTTTCACGACCTTCTTGTATAGGTTGCTGCGTTAGACTCGCAAAATTATTATTATTATTATTATTATACAGAGGCAAAAGAAATTTTTACGTGTAAACACATTAGACATAAAAGAAAAACATAAAAGTGAATAATGTATAAGAAAAAAGACACATGAGAAGAAAAAGTAAAAAAATTAGAGAGATTTTTTTTACATTCTAAAGAAAGAAAATTCATTAAAATTACAAACGCCGAAAGAGAGATTATTTTCTTTTTAAAAACATATCAGGCGACATATAAAAGAAATTTGAGTTGCTGGAGAATTCATCGCCATGCAAGTTCAATCGATTAAGTTCCATTCTACAATAGATGTTTTAAGCCTTAAGCTTTGTGCTTTAGAGAAATTACATCGGTTCTAAGTCTCAAGTCCTAAGCTTTACAAAATGGGAGTTGGTCAACTCGCTTAAGGCTTAGGGACTAGGGCAGTGCGAGAAATGCTTAAGGCCGGCAATGTGTCACAGTTTAGACTTTAGAGACTTAGGGCTTAAAACATCTATTATAGAATAATCGATTGAAATTTATCATAGAATGTCCTATATGAAGAGAGATATAAAAAAGAGTCTGAGTTTTCTTCATAAGCTCAAACATTTCGGTAGCCTGTAGTACCATTTAAAATGTCACGAAGAAACAGGTCAATGACCTTTCTTGTTCCTAAAGATAATACGAATTGAGATTCCGTTCGATATCGTTTATTCAAATTCACATCGTCAGACAGTTAATTAGCGCCGACTAATCGTTATCGAGTGACCGTTATAATGGCTTTAACAGAGCGATGCGCATTTAACCCTTTATTCGATAATGTTGCCCTCAAGCAACATATTTCATGAACCATATGCAAGGACGATAGATGCAGGATGCATTTATTCAGCATCGTCGCTCTGAAGTAACATCTGATTATCTGTTTTGTTCGTTGGTGGTTCACTAAATGACAGGTTTATGCGGGTCTTTTGAAAACATATATCTGCATTCAGGAGACATCAGAAGAGATCATAAGGATAATCATTATTTATTTCATTTAAGCATTCAAAGATTTCTAAAATTGTTTTAAGTCTGCTAAATAAAGGGTTAATATCACGTTGTTTCTTTGCCTTGGAATTTTCTTTTGCGCAAGAAAAGACGTTGCAATCACAATTCACTTTAGTCACGATTGATCGGATAATGCGAGCGTGTTTGCTATTGAGAAAATTGCGTAATGAATAACGGCAGGCTTCTGCAGTTTATCCAATTCAGACGATTATATGTCGCCGTCGTCGTCGTCTCCTGGCGAGTCCGCCTCTCGTAAGATTCTCCCGCGGATAATAAGAAGTGTTGTAATAAACGCAGATATTCCATTACACCTTCGATGTATTTACATTCAGAGACACTAAAGAAAAAAAAAAAAGGAAAGAGGAACTCCTCGCGAGTGGGGGAAAATGCGATGGTCGCGAAGAGTTGAAAGTTGAAAGCGACAGTGGAGGATGCGGAGGCTCTCTCGCGCGCCTTTCTTAAATCCAATTTTATTTTCATCCGCGACCTCGCGAATCGACAAAAAACATCTTCTCGCATATCTTAATTTCTCTTAAAGGAATCTCCGCGATATCTAACATCGCTATCCTGCTCTCTTTCTGATCGTTAATCTAAACTTTCAATTTACACCAAATCCTAATGAATCAGCACGATCAGATACGCATGTTTTGGGAAGCAGATGTGTTAATTAGAAAGATACCGCTATCTTTTTCCGGTATTTAAGAATACGACGATGTTTAGCCGAGATGTCAATCACGCGCACAATATTTAACGAATCGTGGCGGAACCTAATCGGATAGCTCGAAATGCAAACAGAAGCGTTCTCGTTAGCAAATTAGCAAAGTACGTTTAATTCTAATAATACAATTTACTTTGGTTCTGATGGTGTTCGAAATTCCCCTTTTTACTTTCTTTAGTATCAAAATAGATTTTGAATGGAATAATGTGGCTGAAAGAAGTTCGAAATTTCAATTCAGGCTAGAAAAATCTTCTCGACATTGCGCTCCGATCGCCACTAACATATATGGAAATAATAAAGGTTATTCGTGGAACAAGCAACCCGGTAGCGAGGGCGGTCGCAGGAAATCCGCGCTCTTGTGACACTAACGACACGGTCTCGAGGTCGAACGTTCTTGATCACACCGGCGATCATTCGGTCTTCCGTTTGACGCGTCCTTGCTTGCCGGAAGGACATCAGAAGGCCATTCGAAAGTTGCCCTTACTATCTGCAAACAAAAAAGGCCTTTTTTTGCGTGGAGATATAAAGATGCTCATGAAATGAGTTTCGAATATATTCAGCAATAACCCAAAAAAATATAATCTTATTCTTAGTGGAGAATCCTTTTATATATGAGAGAATTCTTTTAAAACCAAAAGGAAAATATTCCAAGCACAGTATCCTTAAAGTTAGAAAAATTTTTTCCTCTTTCTCTTTCTTGTCTTTTATTCATAAGTCTTGCTAGTTACATATTTCGTATTTCGCGCGAAATTCATTAGAAAACGAAAAATTTCTCTTCTAATGAAAAGTGGACTTAATATTAATCGAAAATCTACTAGATATTGAAACTAACTTTTTCCTTTTTGAATCAAGAGAAATACGTCTACTTAAGACAAAACTCTCTTTTATATGCGTGATATAAGCATCTAAAATATATAATCTTCTTTTTAGCTGAAGAAGAAAATATTTTTAAGGTTATAAAGATATACATTTATAAAGATAAATATTTATAAAGATATACATTTGTCTAAACTATTCTGTAATCGTGACATTTTTACAAGAGTTGCGTCGCTACTACTTTATCAGATAACGAGTTGATAGCACGTGCTTCCCATTGGATTGCGGTTTTGCTGATCGAGGCACCTTCTCCCGGCGAAAAGCGGCTGGAATCCGCGTGGGTGACGCGACGAGGTGTGGCACGCGCCTCGAGGACAATGCAGCACCCAGAGTTTTTGAGCAGCTACCGATTCAGCGACAACGGCAGCCGCGAATCGGGGTCGGGGCGCGTTTCGTCGGTCGCGCGTTCTCCTGAACTCGATTGAAGAAGCGCGACGACAGCCAAATAACGATACGATAACGAAAGAGCGGTCAAGTAAACGGCGAAAGTTGCTCGAATGAAACACAATGAAACACAATTGAATAAAGCGCGGAATTCTTCGCGGCTAGAAAGAGCAGCGTTCAGGAGGAGACCGCCACTTGTAGCGTCGTTCGAGCGGCTCACGACATGAGTGAAAATGTTTCTTAACTAGCACGCCTTCGGAACAAAATCTACATAATCATTTTCCATTGATTGAGTTTTCCTTTAACGGGCGGCTCGCCACCGCCGCAGGATTTTCCAACAAGCCGAGTCTGCCGACTACTATGAGAGAGGCATGGTCCCTCCTGGCGATTTACTTCGTTACAGTAGCGCAGTTATGATCGTTATAAACGTTGCTCACAATAATCGACCCAACGATTCGTTGGAATCGGAGAGAATTTCGCTCGCCCAAGCGGAACGCTCGGGTAATGCCGGTAGCGGAATACGGTTTGTTATTACGTCTCCTATCTGCCTCGACGTTGTTGCATTAATACTGCGCTCTCTCGCACGAGTGAGAGAATACAGGAACACGTTGAACCGTAAAGAGTGGTTGTCAAGAGTGGCGGTATGATAAATTTATATCGTTCTTTGGCGAGTCGCCGCTTTAACGCGGCCTATCTGCAGCTCGTTTTTATCAATTTGCTTACAGCGATGCAATTAGAAACAATCGACATGAGCCTTCGATAGCTCAGTTGGTAGAGCGGTGGACTGTAGTTGTTTATTGTATGAAGAAGACATCCATAGGTCGCTGGTTCAAATCCGGCTCGAAGGAATTTTTTACACTTTTTAGCTCCTTCGCGATGTCCTCCGATTAATCGAGTTCCTCTGAGAGAACGTAACACGTGCCTTCGATAGCTCAGTTGGTAGAGCGGTGGACTGTAGTCGGTTATCGTTGAATGAGAAAAGAAATCCATAGGTCGCTGGTTCAAATCCGGCTCGAAGGAATTTTTTATACTTTTTAGTCTTCTTATAACAACTTTCAGTTAATTCATTTATTTCAAACAAATAAAACACATGTGCCTTCGATAGCTCAGTTGGTAGAGCGGTGGACTGTAGTTGGCTATTATTGAATGAAAGAAGAAATCCATAGGTCGCTGGTTCAAATCCGGCTCGAAGGAATTTTTTTTACTTTTTAACTCCTTCACGATATTCTTCGATTAATCAAGTTCCTCTGAAAGAGCGGAACACGTGCCTTTGATAGCTCAGTTGGTGGACTGCAGTTGGCTATCATTGATTGAGAAAAGAAATCCATAGGTCGCTGTTCAAATCCGGCTCGAAGAAATTTTTTGCACTTTTTAGTTCCTTCATGATACCCTTCGGTTAATCAAGTTCCTCTGAGAGAACGTAACACGTGCCTTCGATAGCTCAGTTGGTAGAGCGGTGGACTGTAGTTGGCTATCATTGATTAAAAGAAGAAATCCATAGGTCGCTGGTTCAAATCCGGCTCGAAGGATGCTTTTACCATTTTATTTCGCAGAAATATTGTTCTACATTTATTTAATGTCTGTTAAGCAATATTTTTTATACAACTTATATTTCTAAAAAGAGTATTTTTTTCAATGGTCAACTAGTAGAACAATAGACTGCAGTTCATATTTCTCTCTGCAGCTTGTGTTCATAGATCACTACTTCAATTTAAACTTGAAGAATATTTTATTTTGCACGAAATACACGAAAAGAATATTATAGCTCTGTTTTCATATACATTTTTTTGCAATCTTGCTACGTTTCTAATAGTGCAGAAACATTATAAAGTACTATACTATGTAAGATTATATACTTTTATACTTTTATTCTTATATACTATATAAGAAACACTATACTCGGTAAAGTTTATCTCGTTAAGGAACATAATAAATTTCGCTGAAAACGTAGAAAACGTTTTAATAGCATATATATTTATTTCAGTCCATAAAATATAAGTATATATGTGTGGTGAAATAAGAGAATAGTCAATTACTCCAAAATGTCGATTTATTCCTTGGTTACAGAAATCTGCAGTAATTTTTACTATAAAATTTTCTCTGTGTACATTATTTTGTTTTTAAAATATCAGATGAGAAAAGTTAATTTCACTTTAATAATTACTGATAATAGAGCCAATGCTCTCAAAGTATCTGTGTTGCTTAGACAGCCGTCGTTACAAGCCTTCGATAGCTCAGTTGGTAGAGCGGTGGACTGTAGAGGTTTAGAGCACGGTCGAGCAGACATCCATAGGTCGCTGGTTCAAATCCGGCTCGAAGGAATTTTTTTTTTATTTCCAAATCAGGTTAGTCCTTTCGTATTTTTGCAACAAATATAAAATGGTCTCACGATTAATTTATACAATTTCGTCGTTATAAATCAATTATTACAAGAATAAGTAGCTCCTGAAGGAACTTTCGAGGAATCGATATGCTCTGTTTGTTTCATCAGTGGAGCGGGACAGCGTCCAACATTATATCTTCCGTTGACAATGTGACACAAGTGTGGAGCGCTCTTGCATTCCATTCGACATGCCTCATAAAGTCGTTCAACTCATTTCGCGAAGCTTACTCGTACACAGTGAGCGCGACTGTTTGTTATAGTTTCGCTGAGTGAAGACTGTTTCTAAAACGATCCATTCTGATATCATTGCCGGTGAAATTGGGTATATATTACGAGGAAATCTCCATTCCTGCCCCTCCGACCTCAGCGCGCAAGGAGAATTTCAATTAACGGCGCGGAGATAGTGGCGCCGAGGCGGTTTGGAGCACGCGATGTTTATCTGCTTGTGTGTGCCGGTTGAAAATGAGTCCCGGCGAACAGATAGACAAATATCTGGCCGCGTCACTCGCCTTCCGTCACCCACTGACCTAGTAGGAGTCAATTTCACCGCGACTCACCATTTCTTTCGGCCGACTCGAGATGAGGTGAGGCGCAGCAAGACGCGTCGCACACTCCACCGATCACACAACGAGAACATTGGTTATTAAATATTCCATTATCGGAACTCTCGCACTTGCAAGCGGCTTAACGGCACCAGCTTTGTTTGGCCGGGGTCATTTATGCGCCAGTCGGAAGTACGCGCAGCCGCGTTTGCAGCAGCTTCCGAAATTACACGGCTATTTTTGTTCGTTCTTATATCGGAGTGTGTCGTCAATAATGCAAGGTAAAAACGGCGCGATCGCATGGTTACGTATTTGTATGCAAACTGTTTCGAACGGTTGTTTGGGGAAAAGTTTTAATTTTTGAGCGCAATTATTTGAATGCGCGATACGCCAAATCAAAAGTTAATATTGACTTGGTCAAGAAACGCCGGTCAAAGTAACGCAAGATACGTGATAAATAAAATCTGTCGCAACATGAATTTCGGAAGTAAACAAATACGTGTGACCGATTGATTTGTTTTTGCTGCTGGTATACACACGGCGTCATGGAATATTTATTACATCGAAAGTTGTACGTTTTTCAGTTTATACACATAACGCTTAAGATTGAAAATCGCACAAGTAACTCTAATTATAATGATACATTAAGAAAAAGAAATGGTTGAACTGAAATTATAGTTATTTTTATATCTCCATATTTCTTTTCGATTATTCTAACGCAAAAATGGTAATATGCATGTAAGGTTATTATTACTAACATTAAGATAGAAATTAATTAAAAAATTTTCCCCGATCATAATTTATAGTAATTATTTTTCTATGCGATTATAATTACAGATACCAAATATTTCTTTTTAGCGTAGGATTGTAGTTTAATAGTTTAGTTTTTTAATTATAATAGTTTCAATCTTATTCAATAAAAAATATTAACAAACGGATATTTCCAATCAAATTCCGATTAAATTTGATATCCGAGTAGGATATCCGATTAAATTGGATACTTTCGATCATAATAACATTTTATCAGATAAACCGATCAAAAAATTATGAATTGATATTTTTCATCTGAAATACTTGTATTTTAATCTGAAATATTTGTTTGTTAATTTTTCATCGGATAATTTCTCTCAGTGTATACGCACAAGACCGGGAATCGTGTAATTCTCGACCCAGGGAATGTTCGGGTATCCGTGACGTCGTGTGCACGAGTGCATAAAGCGCTCAGTAATTTTGGCGGACGAATATCGCGGCTGCAGAATGCGACGTGCGTGCGCGAAATGGCAAGAGTTGCGAAACTAATGCCGGCGTGATAAACTCGGGACCTAATGATAGTCCACGCTCAGGCTCATAAAATTGTTATCACGCCCGCCGATAATCGATCCGATGCGCGCGCGTGCGAATTAATAATACCCGGTGGCGCGGATTCGGGCGCGCGTGATTCCAGCCGATATCTGGATGGCGCCGCTAGGCGTATTTCGTCTTTAAACGGCCTTGCCGCGGCTTCGCGAGCTACGCAGCTTTCTCTACTTTCGCTTACGTGAGATTTTCAGGTTGTCGTTTAGCGCCGTTGTTGCGAGCGTTTCATCGCCGCGCCGCGCCGAATGTCTTTCAGACGAGAGAGAAGAGAAGGAAGTCCGTTCCATCCGTTGTGTACAAAAGATCGAGATCGTGTGCTTCGTGCGGTTAAGCTTCGCCACGTGAATTTTGACTGAAGTACGTTACATTACGAACCACTTGGCGACACGTGTACAATTGGCAATGTCGGTAATTTAACGTGAAGAAAAATTTGAATGATCAACGAAGATAGATTCCTTCGAAAAGATCGGTCGATTCAATCCGGCACATACTCCGGATTCATTTTCGATTTCACCCCATTGTTAATTTCCAATTAATATTTGCGATTATTTCTTTACGTATAATTTTATTTTATAAACTTAAAGACTTTTTCATGCATTCTTTTATAAGCACTTATGGAATTAAAATAAGCGAGGACGAGAACAACCTCAGTGTATCGAATACAGATGTCCGAATGATATGTGGAAATTAACGAATAAAGATTAACGCAATGTTACAATATTATACATATTACAATACGTACACAATGTTAACCCTCTTTCTCCTATTTGTTCTCTTCAGATACATAGTATATACCATATATCTCGCTGTTTATATTGATTATGGGCTACAACTATACTTTACCAACCACGTAACACTCTAACAGGAACAATCATCTTTGACGGGTACCTTTTGCTGTTCAAGGCAGAGATGCCGATAGATTATAGCGCCGTTGAACGTACCATATTTTCTGCGCGCTGCTTTTGTCGTTGCGAAATTTAATCGCGCGCGGTTAATGGAATTTGATCGTGGGTGCACCTCCTCCTCCCATCCCAACTCGCGTGACACCGGCAAATTATCTAACGAAGAGTAAAAGTGTGGATGCTCTCGGGACCGTGGCCGCTCGAGTAGCCGGGGGAAGAGTTAATGCGGCCGCGTTTACGGCCATCGTAAAGTAAAACGCCGTTCGAGAGCGACATTCAGCGAAATTCTCGTTTGACTTGCACTTCCGTCTCAGTGGGTCGGCGATAAAGGCCACGCTGAGCTGATCTCGGGCACGATCATGTAAAAGTAACATAAAAGCGAGCAAAACGCGACTCGACGAAGCGCGACTCGAGTCGCTTATATTGAGTCGTTTAACCTTTTAAATCATAGGACCTTCAAATTTCGGATTCTAATATTCATGTCTAGAATGACAACCTAAGAGATCATTCCTCTTGAAATTAATAGATAGCCTCACAGTGAAATTCACCAAAGGGTTAATTATATTGGAATATGTAAATTATTCACTTAATCCTTTAACGCGCAGTACCTTCATAATTCAGATTCTAATAAGATATTTATGTCACATGTCCAAAATGACGATCCAAGAGACCTTTTTGAAATGAATAGGTGATCTCACGGTGAAACCGCTTCAAAGGGTCAACTTCACGTTTACAAACGGAATCCGTTGCACGTGAATGGAAATCCCTCGAGATCGTCTCCCCGACACGTTGGTCAGGCTCGTCGACGCGTGGTAAGCGACGTTCATATGCGGTCGACGAAAGAAAGGCTGCATCGGAATGCAATCCACCGTCGCCGGTCGGCCGGTTGGTATTTCACGAGGTTAACATTATTTTTCTGCCGTTGCCGCGTTCTCGTCCTTTCTTTTTCCTCGATTCGCCGCGCGACGGCGAACAAACGGAAGCCGGTGTGCACAGAACGGCGTTCTGGGCTTCTTGCGAACGTACGCGAACGGTTTCGCTCAAGCTGAAGACTTTATCGACAGAATGCCGACATTTTTCTTTAAAGTTGTATTGATTGTGCAAATCTAATATTATAGTTGCAAAGTATTATTTCCTATTATTCTAATTTCATATAATGCTCCCATATTAATTCCATATTCTAAGTGGGACATTTTACCGAAAGAATATTCCCATTCTAGCGAAGAGAAATAATTTTACTTAGAATATTTCCCTTTTGGTTTTAGAAGAATTCTCTTGAGGCTATTTATAATAGGATTCCGCTAAGGATGAGATTATATATTTTTTTCGGTAAATCTCATTTCACCGTCTTTTCAATTATCATTGGAACGAATTATTGATGAATTATAGAAAAGCAGCTGCGAGCCCTCAATTTCGCCGTAATACCTCTAATGTACTTGCCGATTATGAAAGAGAAATCAATCGCGGTGGTGAGTAACGGGAGAAAAGGGAAGTATGATTTACCGCGTTGTTAAAATCGTTTAATAATATAGTTCGAGGCGTTACAGACGTCATTAGCCACGGTGAAATTGCGATAAATCGTTTTTGTATCGTGGTGCACATTAATTTCCTTGTTACTACGGCGGCGTAGAACGCTCCCGCGTGAAGCTTTCAAAGCGCGCGCCCGTTCCGAGTTAACCAGAATTAATGTGCCTCATTAAAAAATCTCGCGATACGAACACGTTGCAGAGAGAAGGTGTTCAACGCAGCAGCAGCCGCCGCCGCCGCCGTCGCCGCAACCGCCGCCGCGAACGCCTTATACAGCACCGGAGAAAAATCTCGTTCATGAATCGCAATCGCGCTCCTCGCCTCTCTCAGAAGAATGCGAGCCGACGTTTTCTCGACTGTCGTCCTCCTGCATCTGGTGCTGGTCGTTGCGAGTCCTCCGGCACAATCGGCAAATGACAATCGCGCACAATCAGGCTGCCTGCCTACGTGCACGCATTTACGCTGAAGAGAAAAGGTTTGTTAATAACCAAATCTAGATAATAGTTTACTAGCTTTAGATAATAGTTATTAGTCGAGTAGTTTCGACTAAACGTGATACAAGGGAACATAATCTGTACAGCACAAATATATCCTAGATATATCCTAGATACGTCCTAGGGATGTGTGATATCTCTAAGTCATTTCTAGGATGTATCTGTTACTAAGACTTGGTGACTATTCCCAATTTATGCGATATGTATCAGCAATCAGTTTGTAAAATAAAACCATATTGTTTGGTGATACTTTTACATGATTATGTAACAAATATATACTGAAAAAAATATTTGAAAATTCATTTGTGGGATATAAGGTTTATAGGATTAAGAGGTTTTCTGTGATATGAGATTAAGATTTTTTGTGAAACAAAGCTTATTTCTATGTAGCAAAATTTATTTCCGTGAATAACTTGAATAACGCGAAATTTGATATCCCACAAATAAATTTTCAAATATTTTTTCTCAGTGTACGAAATGACTAAATACTTTGGTAATGGTTAAACTATTTAGTAACCATTATCAAATTATTCGGTATTATTTTGTAATTATTATCACGGACGGTAACTATTGTCATATTTAATGTTAATTACCAAATACACGCTGAAACGCTCAACTAAACCATGCATTCGTTAACAAAAGACTTTGTTTTCAGTGCATACGTACGTGAGCACGAGGACCAATTTATATCACGACGGAAAGTTCATTCCGGTTTCGTAATTGCTCTGAAAATCTCGCTCGCGTGTCTCGGCTGTGCCACCCCGTCGCGCGGCCTTGATCCGAATACGATTCGCGATACCGTGGCCATCGATGACGCGACGAATTCGGCACAACCAAATCCTCCCACGTTCCTCGAGAAAACGCTCAAGAAAGTCGCTCGACTAGGGGGGATCGCTTGAAATTGTCCTCACTTTTCGATCGCGTCTCTATTGTCACGGTATTCTGGGGTATTTTACTGTCGTCGGAATAGATAATTTCTAATGATTTTTAACATAACAGCGTGAGATCAAAGAAAGTCGCTCCATTCACTGTTGGCATCTCCGAATCCCGCTGAACGAATAAATCTCTGTCCCGCACTTTCATTCGCTCTTCTACGTCCTAGAAACGAATTTTCCTTCCAGAATGGCGGTCAAGTTTGTGGGGTCTAATCGTGCCCCACTTTCCATCCCATTAGCGAGCGGCCTAGTGAATAAGACGGCGTGAGTGAGCGCGAGAAGGGTGGGAAAGAAAGAAAGAAAGATGCACCTTTGTGTGTGTAAGATTTCTCTGAATCTTTTATTCAAAGGTTCGTCGAAAACGCTGTATTGGCAATATCGCTTACTTTTACAAATATACATATACAATATTTCGTTTTTATTTATATATATAAATTTATATATATTTATATATAAGAGTCGGTGGACCCTTAAAAAAAATAAGGGCACGCCTTAAATCAGGGAACAATTAATTTGGCGGTCTTCGTGGATTGCTTCTGGGACGGGAGGAAAGCGCACTAGCCGATTGAGATCGGCATCGGTCGTGTGGCTCTCGACGGGGAATCCGAGGTGCAAGAGCGAGGGAGACACGGTTATATTACACGTGGAATCCCACACTCGCGGATCGCCAGCCGCCATCGAGGGATCCGCGATTTCTCCTCGTGGGTCCGGGTGGGGCGCGACATTTTGCTTCATTTTGCTTCGCATTTGCCGACTCGAGTGGAATGCGCGGCTCTCGTTGTCATCGTCACCGTTGTCGTCATCGTCGTCGTCGTCGTCGTCGTCGTCGTCGTCGTCGTCGTCGTTGTCGTTGTCGTCGTCGTCGTCGTCGTCGTCGTCGTCGTCATGGTCGATCAACGCGGCCGTCTCGTTGCCGCCTCGAGGACTTGGAGGATGCGCCCTCGGGTGTCTATCACAGATTGCTGATATCTGATGAACGTGAATTTTTAAACTAGCGGACGAACTAACGACGAGACACGCGCGGAGAAAAGTTACGATTTCCGTGAGTTCTCAAGAATGACTCGGTGTTTGCCGCGCGAATTTTGCCAAATTCTTTAACCTCTCGCGGTGAAGGAAGACGTCTACAATGAGGAAACATCTGCGAATGCGTGAAGCGGATAAAAGGCTTCGCTACGTTCGACCTTAGCCCATCAGACTCTGCGGTCTCCTAACTGAACAAACTAATCATCACAGATACGTCGTTCTCAACGATAAAACAGCAAAATATTGGCAACTAGAATGGTCACCGGAGTCTAACGGACTAACGACGACTTTGCCCCCTCTCTTCTCCCGTGTGCCTCGTCGCCGTAATCACCGTTGCTCTCGAAGGCCTCGAGGATGCTCGGCTGATGCGTCAGTCGACGATATCTGGCGATATGTTGGACCGCGAAGACTCGCGCGACGGGTCCTCGACCGACGCCATTGGGTCCGGTCGAGGTCTGATGAAGGAGAGGATCGGGAGGGTCGGAGAGAAAGGAGAAGGAGGGACTTGACTTAGACGAGAAGGAGGATCGGCAACTTAGAAGAAGCCGTCACCGGTCGGGTCGTTCACCCAAGGGTAATTGTTGGGACAACGCACGCAAGTCTGGAGATTGATGGTCTCTCCGGGTACCTCCTTCGAGGTCAGTTTGCAAGTGTGAGGCACCCAGCAGGCTGGCGGACCCTCCACTGAGCACTTCTCCCGCCACGGTTCAAAGTTCTTCGATTCGGTGATAGTGCGCGGATTCTGGATCCATTGGATCACTTGAGTCATCGTCACGAAGTAGACGTCATTGTGGTTCTGCAAGATCTCGTCGATCCAATATAGGAAGGCGTCCAAGAACTCGGGATTATTCTTCAGCCAAGCGGCATGGAAGTAGAGACCGAGGGGTGCGCGGTTCTGCTCGTAGTGGCGGTCGAAGTTGTGGTTGAGGAAATTGTAGAACTGGTCACCGGTCAGAATGTTGCTGCAGGAGTCCACCATGGCGCATCCTGGCAAGTACTCGTCGTTCTGAGGATCCTCGCGTCGGTCCAACTCGTTCATCACCATTTCCCAAACAGCGTGCGACCTGTATAAGACATTCATTTGAATATTTTGTCGTTTAAAATCGTTTGTTGTTCTTAAACAATCAAGATCGATATTCACCTGGTAGGACAATGCTGAAGATTTCCGTGACAACGGTGTGGCATCCTGAAGTACATAGTGTACGGCCAGAGCGGAGGATTATTCAAGGCCGCGGTAATGGTGGAGTCATAGAGGAAAGCCTGCTCCTCCATCATAGTGAACTGATTGTTACCGCCGACCCGCAAGTACGGCGCTCTCACACCCACCACGCTGTTGTCCGTCAGATTGGCGAACTTTTCGGCGATGATCCTCATGCCGGCCATCTCTTTCGCCCAGTCGTCGACGGTCGCATCCGACCAGAAGCGCTCGTCGTCGTTATGCCTTACCCCAAAGTTGTCATGGTAAAGATTATGTAGTGACGTAGCTCTAATCTTATTAATCATGACTATGGCAGCGAGCGACATGACGTGACGCACGCCAGGAACCTGTACTCTTGTATCTATTTTCCTGGGACTTTGTGCTCAGGAGAAACTAAGTAATGTAGCGCGCAGACTTGTCAATTTCATCGAGAGAGAGAGAGAGAGAGAGAGAGAGAGAGAGAGAGAGAGAGAGAGA
>NW_022639478.1:1195123-1215618 GCF_010583005.1 Odontomachus brunneus
AGAGAGAGAGAGAGAGAGAGAGAGAGAGAGAGAGAGAGAGAGAGAGAGAACGATGGCACATATGAATGAGAATGACGATGCCGAGAGAAAGAGTTAATTCTTACGAGATAGAGTGAACGGCGATCTCGTGGCCCTTCCTGTGCATCTCCTGGACCGCGGAGTAATTGGTGTATTTGTGGGACACGAAGAAGGTGGCCTTGATGTCGCAGCCATTCGGGTTCTTGCGCTTGGCGCTGAAGATCTCCTTGTAGAGGCCGATGTTGTTATTGTTGATGGCGTCGTCGAAGGTTATCGTGACCATCTGTGGTACATCTTTGCCCGGGAGGTCGCCTGGTATCGTGGTGCCATCCTCTGAGCAGAAGCAATCAGGAAGAACGCACACGGCGGGATCGCAAGGTGGAGCTCTGTTGGGATCGTTGTCCATGTCTGCAATGTCGAGGGGATCGTTTGTTCAGTGTCATGATATCCGTTCAGAACATTTTCGCTTTCCATGCATCGCATTAGAAACGCCGTTGTAACTTCGATGCCAACTTACCGCAAATGTTCTCATCGGACCCGTCCGTGCAATCCTTTTCTCCGTTACAGAAGAGACCTCGCTCGACGCAAGATCCGTCCCCGCAGGCGAGGAAGCCATCCTGACAAAGTGGCTCCTCGGTGTAGAGCAGGGGCTTGGCTTTCCGCTCTTTGTTCTTCAACTTGCAGTTGTTAACCGAGTCCTTCCAATCGCAGGTCTGCTTGTCGATATCGAAATACAAGCCGGCCGGACATCTTATCGCCTGCAGACCAGAACTCGTGCACTGAATTACGTCGCGGCAATTGTCACCTTCGCCGGCGACCAGTCTGAACCACTCTCCCGCATCCTTGTCCTTGCAGATCTCGCTCTCGAAGCTCTCCTCCTTCTTGTCCTCTTGGCGCTTCACACGAATCGAGCCCTCTGGAAAGTAACAACGCAGTTTTGGCGACACGACGGAGACTTGATCCGATCGATCATTGCCACTCTCCGATTTGCGACTCAACGATATTTTAACCTGGAGAACTGCGCTTTTGATTTGACGAATAACCGAAAATAGATTTGTATTTGTATAAGAGATTATATACAGAAAGGAGATACAATGAAGAAAAGACCATAAAATAGGTACTTTCGCCTATCACTGTCATTATGGCGTTACACTTGTAACTACCTACAAATTATGGTTGTATACCTATGATTACCTCACTACGCAACGTAATCAGCTTAGAAAACTTGGTATCTCCACATAGCTGATTGAAGAAAGCTGCACGAGACGAATCAGACACGAGATCTCTCTCGAGTGACCTTGCGAATCTAAGCTTTTGTGCAGGGGATAAATATATCAATCGTGGCTTTCATCGGCATTTTTCAGTGTTTCATCGAAGACCCTCTGGTCTGGTAGGTATTTTGAAAAGGACAACTGAGCGCGTCCGAGGAAACGGTCGATCTGACGGACGTTCGGTTCCGTTGGTCCCCAGGACTCGCGACGTGACTTCGTGGCGGAGCGACAAACAGGGAAAGTTGTGCCCCCACCCGCGACGTTTTCAGGTGCCTGGGGCACGGCAGTGACGTCACCCATCCGGGACCGACCGGACCGAGAGGCTTTCACGCTCTAATCTCTTATGCAACCTGTTGTCCTGATGATCGCCTCGAATCCAGCCGTACGTCGAGTCGTTCTTTGCGTCGCGTCGTTCGTCCACGACGAGCGGGGAAGCAACCGCAGGATCTCGCGGAGGAGGGCGCAGGAATAGATTCATTTTACATCGAATCAGTCAGACTGCAGTGGCACTTTCGCCATTTTGAACGGCTTTGATACTACACGCGATCTTTCGTGTCTACCCGTGCGAGGTACCTCGGCTACCTCTCGATTGTACGTGATCGGCTGTTACGGTCGATTGATGATTTTTCAGCAAGGCTACCATTTCAGTTAATGCTTTAATTCCTTGTCTTTATTTCCAATCCAAACTACCGACTAAAAACTCTCATATGTGAGACATTGATACGTATGCCATTGACATTTTGAGGAATGAAATTTGTCCAACATCGCGTTTTGTATTATTTCCGACGCAATCGAATTCATAATTATCAGCGATTCTTAAGCAATACGCGCTTAAAACGAGGAGCAATCAACGTTGTTGAATCTGCGACGAAAAATCCAGTTGCTACCGGGCGGCTGTTGGCTTCTCGTAAAAATTGTCTCCCACGCTCGCGTCGCGACCGAGAAGGTCCGGGGAACTCTCACATGCCCCTCTCACTAAGCGCGAGAGAATTCGATACTCACACACATGAATCGATGTGGAGCGGTAGCGAGAGCTCTGGCAGAGAAATCTGTTACTCACCGGCAAGGACGAAAGCTGCTACCAGGAGCAGCACCAACACGGACCTCATGCTCGTCCTGACCCTCGACGGGGAACGCAACTTCCTCTCCACGACGTCGTCTTCGTGTTCGTCTTCGACGTCTTGCCACGAGCTGCTTCGCTATCACCCAACTCTTTACCCCTCGATCACTTCCGTTTAACTGATGTTTGACCGGCGCTGTTACTCAGGAAGGGATGAAAGGAGACCGATCGAGGTGAGGTGGGGATGTGGCGTAGCACCTGATGGCCACTTCCGGGACGAGCGGTGTACGGGAGGGGTTCGGGTAAAGAGCGGGGCACAATCTTCTTACGAGGGGAGATCTTGGCCGCGAGGGGTCTTCGTGTACGACGCGTACGAGACGGATATAATCGAGGACGAGTTCCCCTTCAAGGACGCGGACCTTGAAGGTGTAGGTACCGCTCACGGACTGGCTGAGGCCCGCCACTCGTCGGGCCTTATATTGCCACCACCACGACGGTGCTCGATCGGGTCCCCTCTTTCTCATCTTTGAGCATTACCGTCCGCGTAGACCGTGCCTCCGTTGATCCAGGTACGTACGAATCGATACCACCGGTTTTCCGCAATATCCTGAGTGCACGACAAACGTGCGGACTCGACGTAGAAATCGGACTGGAGTAGTTGCACGTCTCGCGCCCCTTCCAATCGAGTCGGGGGTGAACACGGTCTTCCATTTTCAGTGAAAAGTTTTCAAGTGACAAGCGCGGGAATGTCGTAACTCTGTTGTCAAAATTGTACGACGATCGTGATAGCAAAACTTTCGTCAATCGAGATTGCCAAACATATTGTATGAACTAGCGCGACGAATTAAGATCTGCATAGCAGCAATTCCGCAGGAATTTAGAGCTCACCTTGAAGTCGACTATGACCTGCGATTATGACGAGTGTCATTAATCGTCTGTTCGTAAGAAAGGAAACGAGAAAATAACCACGGTCAATAATTTTCCGGCTGTATGAAAGGTATAGTTGCGATTTCCGTAGTGGTAAGTTCGAGCATGTGACCTCGACCTAGGATCTCTTAACAGAAATATCCGCGCCAACTTATTCCAGCCAGCCGCGAGAGCGCTTTATGCGCTCGCATAAAATTCCCGTGCGAAACAGCGCGTGCACCGCTACTCGTGTCTCGATCTGATCTCCATCACTCTTCGAGCTTAGCGTGAATTAAGTTCATCCACGTGGCGATATACGCTGAGCGATAAAACAGACAGGTAGGAATGATGAAACGATTCGATCGCTATGCAGCAAATACTTCTTTATACGTATAAAAGCGCAATGAGTGCGCACAGTAAGCGAGCACTTGCATAGCTTCTCACGCGTGAAACGCTGTAAATTAGCAATGTCGACGGATAACTTCACTCGCAGGGAGATAATAAATACTCGGCCGCAACGTTTACGCATTCGCTTAGCGTAAATTTCCGCTCGTCAATGATTCCCGGGATGGAGACGAGACGATGATAACTAGCGGATCTTTTCTCCTTTACGGAGGAGAGATATGCGAGCATCGCTGGCATTTCAGTGGAGTTTACGTTGACAAGGCGAGAAAGTGATGACGATGACGTAAGTTTGTCAAGGTCGGCAGAATAATGACCTCCTTGGACGGATCGCCGTTTCGGCAGGTGAGGTATAAGGAAAAGTACATTGATTCGTTCAGCGTCGAGCGAAGCTGCCAACATGCCGCTCTCGAGGTAAAGGATATTGGGGCGGGTTGTCAATACTTGTTAAATACTGATTAAAATAACGTGTGCAATACTTTGTATAATAACACACGTTTATATTTTAATGTACCCTTCCTTTAAGCAAAGAAAAATGTTAGTTTTATATATATTTATACATAAAAAGTGTTATTTAGTTCCAAGTAAAATCGTGCAAATCTGACAACTTTCCTCATATTCTCCTGGAATTAGTTATTATATGTTTTTTATATATGGACCAAACGTGAGATGAATTTGTTTCATATTTCTATTATATAAAAGATACAGGACAATTGATCCTAAATATGGGGTAAGTTGTCAGATTTGCACAATTTTGCTTAAAACTAATCACTTTTTTGTATATAAATTTTTATGTTTTTTTCGTATGTTTTTTTGAGGACGTAATATAAAACTAGTGATAGCGATAGGATTTCGTATTATTGAGACAAGGCATATTACTGAGATATTACTGAGATATTACTGAGATAGGACACAAGCACTGGGATAAGATACTTGCGAGTGTATACACATATCTTCTCGGAATAGGAGCAATCAGATGAGCATCGGCCACACGCAGCGTTAAGCCTATCTCACACAAATTGACATAGCTGCATGAACATAAGACTGTCTGGACCAATGAGCATGAAGTAGCTATATTGATTTGCAGAGCATGCTGATTGGACGAGACGGTCTTGTGCATATGCAGCATGCCATTTTGTACGAGAGAGTCTTTAAGCCTCACGCTGCATCGTATTCTAAAAGTGACAACCTGCCCCGATCCTTCTTGTCTCATGTATATACGGATGCGCGTTATATAACTTTTTCAATTTAATTTTGTAATTTCGGTTATATCACAGAGAAGCATAACGGCTCCCAAAATACTTAACAATTAATCTCATTCTATTTCAGTCAGTTTATCCGACATTTTTCATAAAAGAGATTATATGTATAAACTATGTTGCAATAATAGTTGACAAAATACAAAAAAATATATTTAAAACTATAATATTTCTTATGATTGAAAAGAAATTGCCAATAATTCCAACATCAATAAAACAGTCGAAAGAGAGGTCAGAAAAATTTATCCTCCCAGTCTAACTTTGGGAAAGTGCTTGCAAATATGACATGTTTTTGCTATTGTCGTACATCTGATTTTGCTATTGTCGTACAACACGAATTAATAAGTAAGTTAAGTTTTGTAACAACTAATCAGCGTGACTTGTAGTTTCACTCTCCCGTACAATCGGAGAGTTAGGATTGCAAGCGCCGTCGTTGAGACGCGACGATGGTAGTCGTCGTCCACGTGGCAGCTCTCAGCGACAATCCCGAGACACCCCTTAGTTTATGGGCTGCGAGTCGCAGCCGTCGTTTCCTCATGAGCAAAATGCGCCCTTAGATCCCTCTGAAGGTCTCTTTATTGTCGTAGCTACTGTATACGAGAATGACGGTAATTTCGGTGCGCTCCACGGCAATTCGAGCGCGTTACGCGGAGACCGAAATTGCGGCGTCGCGAAGATTTATGAATTTTATTGTGGGCGCTTCCGGCCATGTCGTAAAATGGCGTATCCGTCGCGATACCGGGTGGAAATTACGCCTGGCTGCACACGGAGCCGCGCGGAAAATGAGACGTTACCGCGCGTGATTAGTGGAAAGTCGCGTGTGTGTGATATGATTGATGTTATCGCTGAGGGCGATCGAGCGCGTTTTACGTAATCTTTGTTTATATCGAGCGGCGGATATCGCGCGGATCGCCGAGCGGGAAAAACGCGTCGACAGCTTTCTACGATGACCTAAGATTTTTACATAACGCTGAGAAATGAAGCGGACAAATATTCATCCGTCGCTTCTTATGTCGTCGGCGTTATTTCTTACGGTACATTACTTCGCGCTAACAGGCGTCGTCGCCGTCGTCCTCGTCGTCGTCGTCGTGGACTTGCGGTCGCGGCGGCCGCGATACGCGCTCGAAAGTGAAACCACCACGGTGGATGCAGTCTCGTTTGCCGCCGGGCAATATCGGTCGCTCCTCCGCACAATGACAGATCGAACGTCGAAATATCACGATAACGTGACACAATCGCTCTGGCAAGCCGCGAATTGGACGCGCCGTTCTTTCTCAGGGAGATTTTCACACCTTAGCAGAAAACCAGGAACCAGGAAAAGCTAATCATAACTCGTACTGGTAGAAAAAGTAGAAACTGTTGTCGACCATTACACCTGATTATCAGCACGAGTTCTATGATTGCTTTCTGCTTTTCTGCTTTTCTCAAGTTGTGAACTCTCCCTTGAACAATGCGGCACGACGTCGCGATCTCTCATTGGCACTCGCAGGCATCCAGCCGATCTGCAGATCTGTTTTTTCAAATGTCACAGCGAGAGCCACACGGGTAAGGGCTGTCTTGGCATTTTGGACGGGCCGCGGTCGCACGTGGCTCGTTGCACCATCGTCGCCGGCTCTCGTCGTCTCGCTCCCGTCGTCGGTCGTAAATGCCAAGTCGCTCGCGAATCTCTCTCTCCGCGACGGATCCCGCCGCTTTTCGTCGCTGTATCGATGACTCGGCGAGAAATCGATCTGCGCCCGCGCTGCCAGGAATGTGCCCTTTGCTGGCCGCGAATTCTCCGTGTGGCGACGCGCACCCGTGCGCGCGAGTCGCGCGAGTCACCTGCACGGAGGGAAAATTTCAATTCATATGACTGAATGGAAACCGGACGAAAAACTCGCTGACGAGTAATAGCATGTCTGTTACTGCGATCGGAAACATTTGTTTGAACATTCAGCTGCTCTAGTATTCGGTTGAGGTGACTTTAAATAGAAATCTCCTATAGAAGTATTTCTGTTCCTATACAGCCGAATTTTTCATAAAGTTCTCCAGACACCAGAAAATCCAGTTACACTAACGGAGTTGTCCTTTCTATGTAGTACGATCCATGTAGTTCGCAAACGCCGTTAGCGCGCGAATATTCGTAATTAGTTTGAATTCCAGACGTAAAGTTCTCTCTCTCTCTCTCTCTCTCTCTCTCTCTTTCTCTTAATAACTAGCTTCGAAACTTATTAAGATCTATTTCCTATCTAACGCTATTGCATCGATTGAAAAATGTGTATTATGTTAGTTATGGTAATGCCATTATCTGATTAAAAGATGACCCTTGAAAATAATTCTAAAGTATTTTCCAAAAAAATCACAGATGACGTCCGAACAAGTTCAAACATGTTCTTACACACGGCAGTTAAGCCGGAACTTACGTAAAGTTCCCGGCGACGATACGTTGGCGGTACTTCGTTTATCTCGGTCGATTCGCACCGACTCCACCGCGAAAACGGAATCAAAGTGTTTCCGCGATATCAAACACGCTGTTTCGCGTTCTGGCTAATGGGATATCGCGTAGCTCTCCATATGGTGCAATCGTGGACACAATGTTCACTGGACAGTGAACTCGAAACCACTAGAAAGTATGTCTCGACCTAACGCACCGGCTGGTGTAACGGCTATAAACTTGCGCCTGCCGGCCGCTTGATAATACCGTTTGCCGCTCTTCTTCGCTCGCCTCGAGCTATTCGCTCCCGTCGTTTCATCGTCTTGTACGGCGCGTACGCGTACAATGGCGCTTCTTCTTCTTGCGAGACGTGTCGAGACTCGCACGGAGAATCCATCGCGGAGATCCGCGCTGCAGGAATTTGCCCTTTGCCGGTTATAAAACCGGCGACTGTACAAAATGCCACTTTGCTCCTAAGTGCCGACGCGAAAGTATCGGAATGCGCATTACACCGTCCAATTACACTTAACGATATTCTGATCGTCGCCCAGACGATTCCCCCTATTCATTAGTTGCCGATCGGCCGGTAGATCGGCGCGGTCGGCCACGTGGAAACTTAGCGCACTGCGCGTAATCGGCTCGGCAAATCACCGTCTCACGATGGGAAAAAATGCACACTTCAATGGACTTCCTCGATCGAGAGGATCCACACGTGCTGCGATTGCCATGATCGCGTCATCACTCGCGAGAGCAGGAAGTGCCGTGAGAGGATGCGTTCACCTAGAGTCCCTCGAGTCAGAGTTAGGGAGAACTCACATCTTAGCAGAAAGACAGGAAACAGAAAGGCAGAAGCCAATCAGGACTCACACTGATGGTCAAGTGATAGTTGATTAATTTCTGCTTTTCTACTAAGATGTGCATTCTCCTTCAGGACACCACTTATGGGGATAAAGTGAGTGAGTGAGAAAGAAGTTGCAGCGTGCTTTGTCATTTCAGTCTCAGAGCTTCTCTCTCACTTCTCTATTAAAGTTTTTCTTTCACTCCCACTCGCGTCCCATCCCTAAGAATGGCGGGCAGAATACAGACAAACCATCATGTTTTGTCCTAATTTTTTGACTAAAGGAATTGTACGTTCACCGACCCTCGACCGAACGGTGGTTTCTCGGTTGCCTTGTTGGGTGGCGTCTCTAAGTGCAACGATGATTCACGTAATTGCAATCGCCGAATGGACGATTGCGTCGTGCCCGGCCTGAGCCACACCGCATCGCCGACGCGCGCTTAGAAAGCGGCTCGCGTGCCACAAGATCTATCTGAGACTT
Organism: Odontomachus brunneus; assembly: GCF_010583005.1. Lineage (NCBI taxonomy): Eukaryota > Metazoa > Arthropoda > Insecta > Hymenoptera > Formicidae > Odontomachus > Odontomachus brunneus. The sequence goes on from NW_022639478.1 coordinate 1,203,772, forward strand.
GGCAGATCTCGTTATCGATAACACTCTTAAGGCCATCCACCCGGAGTATAGATTGAATCGCCGGTGGTCTGCACAGGCGAGATCGAGATCCGTGAAATCAAACAGCAGTCGTTTGCGAACGATCGCAAATTAATTTGTCGCGTGGCGAAGCGTCGACGAGTGACTCGATCCACCGCCGTGTTCAGCAGTGATGGAAAAGTCGTGGTTCAAAATGTCGACGGTGAGTAGAACACGGTAATCGCGATGAGATGATTGGAATACGCAAGGTGATGGCGAATGTGTGTCATTCGGCAGGAATGATATGGTTTGGAGAGTATAATTCCACGTTTAACTCATGATATTTCCTCGATTTCGCAAATGACCTTGACCTAATATTTTTAATAAAGCGACCAGATTTTCCAGGCTGACTATGAAACAATTTGATCTTGATGTTGACATATTCCAATTCTACCAGCGTTTTCAGACATTGCCTCTGACACGTATTCTTTCGTATTAAATGCATTTTGGTGTTTTCAGACATTGCCTGATATACTTGCTCTCTCGTATTGAATACATTCTAGACCAACTATTAATGTTTATTTTAAATAACTTTAGAAGATATTTTTGTAAATTATAAGTGTATTTTCTATTTTTTCTCCTTTTTTTCTTATGTGTATAAAAACAACTAATCCCATAAAAGAATAAGTTGCATTGAATTGAATCTTCCAATAATAGTCTTTCATTCCAGTTCGTTGCTAACCGCGAATGGCATATCGATTGATGAATCCAATCAATTAGACGAGGACGTCGATTGACCAATTTAATGGGATTTTTTACTTTTTAGCAGTTCGAGGAGAAGATACACGATCGATATCCAAAAGTCATGTAAAAATGGATAAAGTTCTTTGCGGAGCGAGGCGCGCCATGATCCCCGACGAGATTTGGGATTTCGATACGTTGCGAATTTTCGATTCGGAGAATTATGTAAGTTTTCCGATTGCAAAAGCGCCGTCGTACCTAGACTTTTACTCTCTGCGGGGAAACTTTCCAAACGCTGCGTTTCGTTCCGCACGCGGCGATCCGATAGAAGTGGCTGCGTTAAGCAACACTCGGTCTCTTATCAGCGGCCCGTTGCGAAAACGCGAGTCTTTCGGAGCAGATCGGTGCGGCCCTGACGTGACATATGCCACGACGGTGAAAGGAAAGAAGACGAGGCAGCGATACGGCGGCAAAAGCAACAACCAGGCGTCGGCGAAGCCTTCGAGGCGAAGAGCTTTCTCTGCCCGCGGCCAAGGCACCGCCGATCACCTGCACTTGCACGAAAGCCGCACAGAGCCGCTCTCTGTCCGTACCGCGGGCTCCATCTTTCGTTGATCCAGCATATCGTCTGCCGACGATTCTTGATCGTCGATCGTTGATCGTCGATCGTTGAGTAAGGATCGCGGCATCCCCGACGATCGAGCTAGCAGTTGCATGAAAAGCGGCTAAAGACTTCAAACAGTCAAATTGCAATATGCGACTTTGCACTAACAATCATTTTTACATGAAGAATAAGATAAAACCATGTAGTGTCTTCCAGCGAATATCGAGATATTACTATCCAATCGAGAATATCTAATGTACGCTATCAGCGCGCGACCAGTGCATCATCCATTGAACAGAGATAATTAAAGTAACGGTAAAAGTAACGGTTGAATTCGTTACCGTTACTGTAAAAGTATAACGGTATCGGTAACGACGTTATTTTCCCATTCTAGTTTTAACAGCGCATTTCAGTTCTTAAAATATAAGTAGCATGTATGAAACGGAAGGATAATAAATAAAATGTCGATTTACCTAATTCTGTTATAAAATCCTGCAGCAACCATTACTATAAAATTTTCTCTGTATGTTACCGGCAAAGTGAGAAAATCGGCATTGTATAGAATATCATTACATACGAAACATCATAGACATTATATATAAAAATTGATAGACATTCTGTAGAATACTTAAGTACTTCTGTAGAACACTTAAGTATTATATATAATACCACAGTTTCACGCAATGTCGATAATGTGTACGTCACGTAGAAAATACATAAGCGATCCGCGCGGATGCAATTTTGAAATCTACAGCACAACCCTGACGTAGCGACAAACGATCTCTATTATCATGCAGATTGAATGTAACACGCGAGATAGGCGAGGAGAGCAAACAGGCGATCGTATGATCGTGCGCTGGTACGTGTGTGCCGCCAGCACAGCCGCTCCATCGTGAATCGATCATTGAAATCTCCCTTTTCGTTGATAATTGCATTAATAGTGAATTGTGCCATTAATGTGCACGCACGTGTTGCCGCCGGGTTCCCTCTTGGCCCGTTGCAAAATTATATCTCTCTTCGCTCATTTAATTCCCCGGTCGATTACTTTAATCACGGTCGACCCTTGAATGTCGACCCGGCCACATACACGCGAGTATAACGGCACACAGATGCACGACATTTGTCAGAGCCGAGCCTGAATTAATCAACGCTGGCACGAAAGTGGCAAACGACGTTGTGTGCGTGACGTGTCGGCGATGCGGCGGAACAACGGAACTTCATGAAATTCCCAATTCCTCGGAGAGCCGCTTCGACGACCGCGCAATTTTCATACAACGCATGAATAAACGCGGCGCACACTCCGATAATGTCCCGCGGCCAAATTCATCGACCGGCAATTTAATAGCGACTGACAGAGCCCGCATGTAGTTGCGGAAATTCGATTAACGCCGGCGCGCGCGCGCGCCGTACAAACGAAACGTTAAAAAAAAGAACACAACAGCGATAAAGTTTACGCGCCAACGTGGGCGACAGGGAGAAAATTACGTTTCTGCTATATGTTCCGCCACCTGCCTTCCGTTTCAATATTTATGCACGCCGTTTTAGACGCAGATATTCCAGAGATACCTTGAACAACGTGCCTTGAAACTGCGTCTTCAAGGCGGAGTTATTTATATTTCCTGCGATTGAAGCGAGTGAAAATAGAAGTCCTTTGGCGGTATTAGGTGCCGCTGAATATTCACAAGTTCGCTTCTCGCGGACTTCCGCTGGAGAAATTTCATGCGCATACCTACTTTGCGGTACGTGCGGTTTATTCGTGCAGTTGACCGTACGGCCTCGCTAAATCTTCTGCAGTTAAGCTCACAATATAGCCGTGATTCCATCGGAGCGCGTAACGTCGCGGGTCACCCCTTTGTTATTCATTGCGATGGCTTCATTGATCGTCGCATTAGCGTGCCCTGCGAGGAAACGCCAGGAAATGTCCCTCGCCGTTTTTGACAGACTTCGAACTTGCCGTTCGGCAGCTAAGAATAAGAGACCGGTGTTGTTTTCACATCTGCTTCCTCGCACACGTCTAAGAGTTTCAACAACCCCGCCGAAGGTAACCCGAGAAAATTGATCGCGAAGGAAGCGGCAAGGCATTCTCTCTTCTGCTTTCAAGATAAATGGATCTCGTGCAGCGAGCAACTGGAAGCGCCATATTTATCCGACGACGATCGATCGAGCGCAGCCTCGGAAAACGATGCACAATTCTTCGAGTGCAACCCCCAGAGGCATTTGTCCCTGCGATCGTGCGACCTTGACTGTCGATTTTTAGATCGTCTTGAGACCGTACGGCTGGCGTCCTCGCGTCCGATATTCAATTTACCGGATATGAGTTGGAGTCTCGAAGGACTCGCGACGTATCGATCACGTAATGCAACGCGCGTTACTCTATCGCTTCCCGGCTCATCTGCTGGCTGTAAGATGTGTGTGTACGTACGTGTGCCTTGTCATTTTATGTAACACATAAAATGTAACACGGTTCTTCTGAAAAGGAGTCGATCAACATTTTTGGCGACCTCATCTAAAAATATCACGTTGCATCGCGCGTTGCGACGTTTATCTTTTTATTAATAACATCAAACGGATGTCAAATAGATCAGAGTCCGTTCGTATGTATGTATCCGCTTCTGGTGTTGCTGCTGCATTCGCAAGACGAGAACGAGCCTTTGTTAGCCACTCATAGACTTGTATATTTAGACCCTTATTCTGGACTCTCTTTTACCGATAAAAGGTCTCGAAATGCGCTTACAAGTCAATCAGAAAACTTCGAAGTGACATTCAGAGGCGCTTTTATCGATAAAAGAGAGTTCAGAATAAGGACTATAGACTGAGCGTTCCACAAGAGGCCACGAAGACTCGACCAGAAAAGGATATCCTGTTAGTGCAGGCTATAGATATATAGACCTTTATTCTGCACTCTCTTTTCTTGATAAAAACGCCTCTAAACATGTTTAACAACCAATAAAAAGGCTTATAAATCATATTTAAAGGCATTTTTACTGATAAAAGAGAGCTTAGACAAAAGGCCATAGAATAGACTGCACATTGCTGTAAAAGAGATGAAATCATTGTTAGCAAGAGAGGTCACTATAGAGTAAAATGTTTTCCTTGTCTAATTTTCTAGTTGGTGGGCAAAACAAAGAAGAAGAAATAATCACATGACGAATATGATTTCTCTCTTCTTTCACCATATGTCATTCTTTCTTTTATTTCTCCTACATTATTTCTTGTCATATCACTATGTGACAAGGAATGCATTTGACTTAGCACATCTCTCTGCCTCCCAATCATCAGCCATTTCATAAGAGCGCGTAATCAATTTTACAAGTCTATGGTGCATTCGACTTTTGTTTAGCTTGACTTCTATTGGAGAAAGCTAAATGAAATGTCTAAGGATCGAATATCCGTGGAGAATGGAAAAGCAATATAGCTTTCCCTCCAATCTCATCTTCAAACCTCTCATAAAAAGCCGCAGTCTATGTATACGAGTCTAAACGTGCACCGCGGAATTATGTTGCAGCCGCATTGCGTGGTGTATCAGAATGTTGTACGCGAGACTCCTGTTTTGCCTGCATGCGGGAGAGACCGGTCGAGCTGTCGAGGCTGGATATATCGATTGCGGCGGGGCAAAGGGGTGTTGGAAGATCGTCCTGTACGAGGCTCGCTGGCCGCTGGCGTTAGGAGCGGGCTTCCAGGGCCGTAACGTATGGCTGCTGCCACCTTTGCGTGGCGATGACCTTGACCTACGGGGTTCCTGCCGCGCCGGCGTCGCGTCCTCGTCCTCTGTCACGTGGCGTTCCCGTCCTCGTCTCACTCACGTCCCTCGTGCGCAACTCATCCCGCTTCGTTCACCTGAGACCGATAGCGGACGGCTCATCCGGTCGGATACATCTGCGTTACGATGGCCTGCCGACCTCCAGAGTACCATCGATTATGGTGAGCCGATAGGCTAGGAAATTTGTACTCAGCTTGGTATTCGATCGTGCGGCTGTGGGTGTGTGACGATCGCATGGGAGCTCTTCAAATTTCTGAGAATGAGAGAATGAAATATGTCTCTGTTCCCATACACCTCGACAATACTCATTCTATTCTTTCTATCTTCTATTCCTTTATTCGTGATATGTCATATTTGTTATTTGCCGTATTCCATATTCATTATTTGAGCGGGACGCAGTAGAGGTAATAATCACGCAATGCACGGGATGAAAAGTTTCCCTCTCATTTCGTACTCCCTCTCAGCTTCTCTCTCTTCTTTTCTCTCATCTCGCCACATTCTCCAAATGGTTCCGTCCGTTTGTTGACCGTTCGTCGCGACGAAACATTTCTTCGTCCTTTCTGTCCCGTCCTTCCATTCTCTTCTTCTGTTCTTCACATACGCAAATTAGCTTCTCTACCTACAATCACACGCTCAACGATACTAATGATGCCACTCTGCACTCCAGATATATGTCCCGGCGAGTGCATTATTCCATATTTTTACCCGACGTGTCTCACGAGCTTTTCCCGTGACATAATAAATTACATCTGTCTGTCTCTCGACTCTACGCGCATCACACACATATGTGCGCGTTTCCTTTACTTTTTTCCTGCATACTCTATTATCCCGTTCATACTACTTCCTCTTGCACGATTCGCTTTGCTTCTGTGCCGTTTCGCCTCATTCTTTTGCCGTATCGTAAACACGGCTAAAACGTGGAAGAACACGGTGACTGAAACAAACGAAATTACATTTACCCTTTGTGCAATAACCTCCCAGTTTCATATCATCAGAGCATGAAACTCGAACTTATACTAGAGGCACTTTCAAACGTGCTCCAAAATAACTTTTGAAGTCCTCGATGTTTGCCAGTCTTAACAGTTTCTTCAAAAACTTCTGCTGGTTCGTCCATCGATTACGTGCCTCTTGCACTCATAAATCCGTTCACTTCGTCGTTCCCGCTCATTTTTATTTTATTCCACCGATATTTTTTGCACTACGTCCCCTTTTTTATTCCGTACATTACGACTTGAAAAGTTCATATTTATTCGTCTTCAGCTTGGGTTGGTCGGTCAAAGACACGCTGTCATTCCCTTATCCTCGAACTTTCCATTAAATTTGGCTCAACTACCCCTCTTCGCTTGTCTCGACGCGTCTCGATACGCGCGTCTTTTCAAGTTAGAATCAATACACTCGATATATAACATGTTTTATAGCGACGCGACGGCAATGAATAATCGGCAAAGTTTGAGGATTATCGGAAAATGCATTTGTATATTCAGTCATGCAAAATCGAAATAAATATGTCATCCTTGTCTCACAGATACGTCAGAGTCGATGCGACAGAGTCGATGGATCACTCTATTTGTGTTATATAAGTAAATACAATTAGTTCAATTGGAAAAATTTAATTCAAAACGCGAGAAAGAGAGACAGATAGAGCAACAGTTATCGTAAATTAAAAATCAAGCAAATTGGTTCAACTATACATCAGTTGCAGAAAGGATAACTGGTTCGAGCAGAATTGGCGGAAAAATAAAACTGGACTAATCGTATTTCTCTTTGTTCGGTTGAAATTTCAATGCTACACACGAAGAGACCCAACAGCAATTTTTATCTTTGATCTTTTTCGACAACAGAAAGCAGTCTCGATTAAAGTTATTATTCCAGCATAATTACTTTTTTCCTCCGTCGGATTTTCACATTTTTATTTCGACGAAATAAAGTAGCCTGCGACGTGATCAAGCGAATAGAAAAGCGGGATCACGACCCTCCGCGAAAAATTCATCTTGAAATATTGAGAGTGACGCGAGTCCATCTGCCGATGCGACTCATCGTCCCGCGCCGATAACAGAGCCACCACTCTCACCCTCGACCGGCACAGCGAAAACAACCCTCCCCGCCGCACCTTTCCACCTGGCTTCCCACCCCTTCCTACGAGGCTGCTGGACGGGCAACCCCCGCGAGGCGAAGCACACGGTCCTGCCGCGCGCGCGGCCGGATCCAGTCGCAGTTTGAACCTCGAGGAGACTGATCGTGAGTCCGATCGTAATCCTGGACCAAGTAAACGGACGCCTCGGAGAATCGTGCCAGGATCTTCTGCCATGCGACCAGGAGCATGCAGGTAGGATCCTCGCCGACAGTCGGCCGATCGCGTACATCTTGCCAAGTGACTCGAACGTCATCGTGATTTGCGCGCTCGAAAGAATCCGCGTTCGTCAGCTTCCCGATCTTGAAGTGGTGATCATGACATCGTGATTCGCACAAGAGCAACGTAATCTCTATGGCTCTTTGAGGAATCGGTTAGGCACGATCGAAGGCAGCCAGTGAGTCGTTCCTCTATGTAATCGATAGCGAAGTCATGTAGTGAGCTTATCATGGCATAAGATTCTATGGACTGTCCTCAGGATGCAAATGATTGATGTAGATCATCCTCAATGTCAGGTTGACGTAGATGTTACAAAGAATGTCGTCCATGATTGTGTGACGATTCGCGCGACTTTTGTTCAAAGTCCGCCGTATGAGAAGCATACAGGTGGGTCGAGAAATCATCCCAGGCGGTCGGTAGTTTGCTGTCGCGTCGTGTGTAGATGGTTGACGTTACTAAGGATGTATCGATGATGGACGTGGCGGAAATGACATGCATGAAATATACGCTTGGCGTATATTACCTGCCGCATATATTTCTCAAGTCAATCGCTCAATTGCACTTCGTCATTTTAAATGTACGTCCCTCAACGTCCTCGTAGACCATGATGTTTACTTTTTAAAATTACTTTGCTACATAGTTCATCTTCTCACATTTATCGCGCGTCTTTCCCGGGCATATTTTACGACAACAATGACGATCCTCCTTCACTGTAGTGGATTGCACATGGGTGGCCGCAATGAGAGAACTTGTTGGATTCAATTTACGAGCGTACCTGAAGCGATCGCAACAACTCCAAGGTCCGACTTTGTGGCAGGTGGTTCTCTCTTACCACGGCGAACTCGCGGTCTCTCTACGTGTAATCTCTAAAGTTATCTCCCATACCTTTCCTCACTCGCTACTTCTCTTATCGATTTCTCTTCGTTCCTTTCTCTTCTGTGCGGTGCCTTTATAATTAAAAGAAAAGAAACGGCCACGTGTAAAATGATGAAGCTATTAAAAGCTCGCAAAGTTAAATTCAGTTGCGTATTTTCTGTTTTCTCTTAACACTTCATGTGATATCCGCGTTGAGGTCTGACATCGCTCCAGCGCGTACTTTAGCTGAGGATTAATTTACCAGAAATTGGCGAAGTGGCGCGCGCGTCCGCATCGTTTGGGGATATTTCTATGCGCGATTAAACGCGCGTAAAGATCGTTGAGATGACACAAAATGCATTCGAACGAAAGGTCTTTTCATTCATTCGGGACAGGCATCGTGCCAGGAAAACGATCTCGTTTTTCCTTTCCTTTATTGACCGCCACTATGCCAAGGCCAAACAGGAAGACGCAATCTCGTAGTCACGGTCACGAACGAACGTGTCTCTTTACGGAATTATGCGAATCGAATCAGTTCACCTCTCGGCTGATATTACGAACGATTATTCCCTTTTGGCGTTCTCGATCAACTCGTTTGTGTCACGACTAATTTGCGGCTCTAACAATCGCGGCTCAAACATTCTAAGTAAATTGTTGAAAACGTTTCGCTGACTCTTTATTCTCTCTCTCTCTCTCTCTCTCTCTCTCTCTCTCTCTCTCTGCGAAACATTTAATCGCCATTTAACAGACATGCCCGTGAGAGAATCGGCATGCGATATATTGCAGCGGAGCAACCCGTACGGGTGTTCGTGAACGTATTAATTTTGCAAGGCGGTCACGAATTATTTGTGGGAAAAGAGTGGAATGGAATGAAACTTCTAATCGTGCCAGGGATCGTGCGTGGTTCACGGTATTTTATTGCTGAATACGTAACGGGCAACATGTTTCGCGCAGTTATTAGATTAAATCATGGAAAATGCATCGTGGAAAAATTTGTGCAAGCCAGACGGAGAATTTTCTGCCAACGCGGACGTCCGATATGATTTACTACAGCTTTTCGCGGAGATTGCTCGTCTTGGGAAGCGCTGGGGAGCTCTTCAAAACTTCTGGAGCCGACCGTGAACATTATTTAAATGTCAGAATTCGTGAACTCACGGACGCGCGGTATGTCACAGCGGAGTTGCGGATATCTTCTCAACTCTTGCAGCTCCGACTTAATTTCAATTTAATTAAAGCATTCCTCGCGAAAGGACGAGATACTCCGTGTCGGTGTTGACCGCGCACTCGGCTATCCTCGCACTCACCATTGCGGACTTCTTCTCCGTCGAACGATTTGGAGCACCGCCAGAATGGAATTGCATTTAAAGCTCGCAGCTCTCGTTTAGCAGATTGCGACGTTCCACGGGGGGAAAAAAAAAGAAAGGTGAAGACATGTGTACGACTAATGAGTCGATTATTCGCTCAGGGTCTCTCGCTGAAAATTGGCCCGCTCGACCGGCAGATCGCGCTCGTCCAAGCGGGCGACGCGAATCGCGCAAGGGATCGCCTGATTTCGCCCTAACAAGAGGGAAAGACCTTCTCCTTCGAAGCGACTGTTCGCCATATGAATTCCGCATAGTTTTGAACCGACCATTTTTGCAATTGAGAGAGGAGGAGGGAAGTTACTCGTTTTCTCGCTCGCTCTCGCCGCGACGAACAAACTTTTTATTATTATGGCGGAAACAAACCTGCATTTTAAAGAGCCTTTACATTATCGACCTGATTTCATATCGCGGAGCATCGTGCATTCCCCTCGCTATGGCTCCTAGCGTGACTCGAAATCGTTCTGCGAAGCTATAAAAAAGAAAAAACAAAGCAAGAATGAAGAAAGAAAAATGTTTGATGGGCTTTCCTACGAACATCGTAAAAGGGTGGCGTGGAATAACAATCGAGGGAGGAAAACGCAAAGACTGAGTGCAGGCATGCGACGCGTTTGCAACGAGTTCCATTCGAGTGGTCGTCGTTCGTTTTTCCCATCTAATGACAACTGCCACGGACATGTAGAATAGATTGCACATTGCTGTACGAGGGATAAAATCAGCATTAGCAAGAGAGGTTAATAGAGTGTAAGATACTTTCAGTTAGTCCGTTCTTTTTTGCCGTACTGCCTGCACTAGCTTGCACTAATCCTCTTTTCCTTTTTTCTCCACCAAATTTCAACTATATATCTACTTTTTTTTATTTTTTCATTTTCATTTTGTAAGTGTACATTAGTTTAGCGAGAAAAAACAGATTTTTTGTCTAATTGTGTGTATTTGATAAAGAGGACGAAGAAAAAGAAGCGAATACGTGACTAAAATGCGTCCTTTCTTTCTTTTACTATGACCCTTATTCTAAATTATATCGATAAAAGTGCCAGCAAATGTGACTTCTAAGCCTTCTGATTGATTTATTTAGAGCCACTTGCATCAATGAAAAAGAGTTCAAAATAAAGGTCTATGTGTCACTCTCTCTTTTGTTTCTTCTACGGCGCCTCCTCTTAGAGTGCCGTAGTGTGTGACAGAGAAAGTATTTGACTTAGCATATCTCTGTCCTTAAATCTTGCCATCAGTCGCCCCGTAAGAGCGCATAGTCTATTCTGCAGGTCTACGGACATAACTGCGAGTTTCACGGCTCGTTTCTGTTCAATCCGATATTCAATCCGATATTATTTCAATTACGACGTGTCGTCATCTCTCCGGTACATCCAGCTCGTGCTTTATCGATCTGTTTCGCATACGCTCCTTCACGCTACCTTCGTTCTTTGCTGGGTCAACGTTTCTTCATGCGGGTGAAAAGAGCATACGGTGAATGCTATCTTTCAGTGTCATTTTCCGACGCAAGGATACGTTTCACGAAAGATCCATCGATCTTCCTGCACACTTGCACTGTGTCTTATCAACTTGTCATGCATAAGTATCGCTAGCATTTATCTTGCTCGTTAACATAAAATTCTATTGCTGCGCGACAATAAAGCAATTTCACACCTGCGACGTAAACTTCATAAGAGAGAAAGTGCACAAGTGAGTATTTCGCTAAGGCTTGCTAAGATCGCGCAAAGCTACGCGCGCCTGTCAACGAAACGCATAAACAACATGTCATACACTGAGAGAAATGACTTGGTGAATAACACTATACTCGTCTTATGAAAGTAATATGGTGAAAGTTATATGTGATATTTGGTTCACATATCCAATATTCTGATTACGATGCCTTGACGTTTCTGGTAGTCAATACCGAAATATTTAGTTATCTAGATAGTCATAGCATCTAGATAGTTTGGTAATTCTCTCTAGATGTGTGGTACTATTAACGCGATAGTTAATTGTTACTCGCTGCGATGTTTCCTTTTCCATCTATACTAATTTGTAAAGACGTCGGTGCTATAAAATAATGGACGTTGAAACCGTCAGATATTTGGAAGAATAAAATTCCTTAAAATATGTCGATGAATTTAGAAATAAATATACAAATGAAGATTATATACAGTAAGTATATGAAAATTATATATATATATATATA
>NW_022639478.1:1215628-1223128 GCF_010583005.1 Odontomachus brunneus
GTTTTATTATTTCAATTATCACAATTTTATGCTGTACCAGACGATTTGGTAAACGTATTTAAGCATCTCTGTAATACTACTTAGACCACAATGCGCTCACCAGATAGTTTAGTATCATTGACTAAATAGCTTGTTACACGATTATTTACCATACCGTTTGGTAAACCTAAATAGAATTCTGATTAATATCATCAGACATTTCCCTCAGTGTACTGAACTGTATGTGAGTGTAACACCCTGGTGTTACCGATTGGTATACTGGATCAGTTTGACGAATTTTGCAACAGCAGCAAAGCAGCTTTCTCTGTTGAACGCAGCCATCGCTACGCACAGTTTGTCGATATTTGTTCGCGTGAAAATGTCGGGCACTCAGCACGATTGAGAGTTAGAGGGACGAGGAATCTGACCCTCGTCGGGTTGTTTCCTCTTTTTTCTTCTTCTTTTTCGTATTTTGCTTTCACTCGCGCTTTATCGATCTGTTTCGCAGTGCTTCTGCGGTCGTCCCTTTTCCCCTGCGCTTTTTTGTACAGCCGGACGACCTTTGCAGGCTCGCCGCACCGGAAACCAGCGAACCGTTTATCCTCGAGTTGCGAAGCGTCATTAGACACTTTCCTGCGTGCCTGCAACGATTCTCGCAACAACGCGCCAGCGAGACATTTTGAACTTTAAACCGTGTATTATTATCCACGCTGTCCACCGTCGCACACCTAATAAAATCAGATCGCTCGATCGACAGGCAGCCCTCGTGATCAATAGGACAAAGCGAAAAGGGCGAAGGTGAGGCACGAGCGCGAGGGCGAGCGAGAATAATAATTCATCGAGAAATTAGGGAGCAGGGATGAAGAGTCAGTTCAGATTGCGCTCCTGATATTATTGGAAAAGTTTTTCGCGCCGCTCTCTTCGACGACAAACGCGATTATTACATGCTATCGGCGAGAATCGGTAATCGATAAACGTCGAGCAATCGGACTCGGTAATGTGTCATCAACCGATGTGTCATCCTCTATAGTTTGCGGACGAACGGACGGTCGCAGAATCTGCGTGTATGACATTTCCACCGTCGTCGAATGCGCAATTGCATTAATCACTTCGGTTGGAAGATCCAATGACGTTATGTAAAACGAAAAAGGATTTCATTAACAGCGCAGTAAACACCGATGAAAGTATTGAATTTCGCCTCGTAGAAGTGGAGGACAAGGAATCGCGTGCTGCCGCCCAGTGCTTCACGGTCGCGCGATATTATGGCACTTTCAGTTACTACCTAATCCGTTAATTACGATCTCGAGTTGGCGGGTAGTTACGGGTAGTTTCTTTGAAATTTAGCGAGACCTCGCCTATAAATAGTTACATCGAGCGAAATCGGTATAATTGTCATTGACGTCAAAGATATCTCGTGAGATCGCGGGGAATGATCGATAAGCGGTCACGAGTACGGCATTTCGTGACAAACTCATCAATGATAATGTATCGTTCGGTAATCTCAATTTATCACTGTTTCAACGAAGTAATTAGAGAAGTTTCGGATCAGGAGTCTTCTCCCATTATTAATTGCTGCGTTTAGCATAGAAAATTACTTCGCTACTGTTGTAAAATTCTTGTATCTGATCGGCACTTAGATGGATTAACCCTTTATTTGATGGAATTAAAAAATTTAAAGATACAAATTTGTTTAAATGAAATAAATCATGTCTACTGAATGTTATATGTTTTATAAATGTTCTTTCATTTATAATAACCTAGAGATCCTTGAATTAAAGTCTCGCTATAACTGCGGTCAAAATTCTACGAGAGAGAGGAACATATTTTCAATCTCTCTCTCTGTCAATCTCTTTTTTCAACCTCTCCTTAACCTAACCTAACCTGCGATAGGAATACTATGTGGGATTTGGCAAAACATGGCGGATAGATTAAAATTAGCTGTCTTATGGCCAGATTCTGATTCAAATCTCTAAATAAACCTATATAAACTTAATGACAAGAATTGATATTAATGAACATCGCCCAATCGAACAAGTAGCCAGATGTTGCTCTACAAGTACTAAATAAATCTGCATCTGTCGTTCTTACATGTAGCTCATGAAAAATCGATGATGCTTGAGAGCAACATTAAAAAGGAAATGAAGATTGACCGGTCAGATTCACGAATTTTACAGCAACTTTCTCTGCTGAACGTAGCCATTATGAGATTAGCGTGAATTTCTATTGCTTTCTTCTCGCAGGTCTTCTCGAACGTCGTCTAGATTGGAAATCGAACAGTCCAGACAAGCGAGTACCGCATCGATTAATCAGCTCTCGTAAAACGCAAGCGTGGCTAAAAATATTTCTTTTCAATATTTCATACGCTAATATATCCGGCCGTGAAGGATCTCTGCTTTTTATGCAGCGTGGACGCAGAAAATATTTTGCTTCGACAACGTTATGAAGTTTCCAGCGGCGTTATTTATTACGAAAATCAACGAGTCTGACGCATTGAGAGTTTCCTTTTTGTCGCGCGACACGGTTCTCATGATATTTTAAAGCTGCAAACGTTTCAAATTCGTATCCGGTTTACTTCAAAGCTCTTCAAATCAGTTTGTATTTTTATAAATTTTTTCAAGAGTTTCTCATTTGTAAAAAATGTAAAAGAATCATTGATGCTGCTTCGCAAGATCACTTAGAATCGCATATCGTTCAACAGAAGCCATTGAGAGAGCTGGGCCGGTTGTGCCTCAATGCTAGCGGACAGAGCAACGTCGTCGTCGCCGAGGTGTGTAACGAGACGCGTGGACTTCCGCTTCTTCAGGTATGGCCCAGCGATTCGCCCAGAGGCGAGGCCGATGGACAGGCCTTTATGTTTCCAGACGTGCAGGAAAACGTCAACGACAGCGGCATCGAGTCCATTCAGGTATGGGGCTCTCACAAATTATTTACTTGCTCTATCGAATGTCCACAAATAAAATATTCGTTCGGCGCAAATTGTAGAAACATAAGGATCTTTCATATACGAAATCTATCGTGAAATTTTCGCGAAACACATTTCAAGGCGTCACCGTCGCCGTGCGGGGCAGTCTGCAACAGTCCAGCGACGACGCCGCAGCAATCACGTCGCGCCAGTCTGCTGCATCCGGATCACGCACGGTTGCAGCTGCATCATCTGCATCACAACCACCATAACGCGGGCTCGAAGAGTCCACCGTCGCCAGACAGAACGTCCGTGGACGAGGATCAGCCACCTGCGCCGCCGAGTCCCTCCAGCTCAACCACCAGCAGCTTGCGATCGATGCCAAGCTCGGCGATCGCCTCGATGCACTCCCAGGACAGAAGACGCAGCAGCAGGTAATTGATTGCACTTCCCGCGAATGCACCCAATGTTCTTTGTTGTAATAACCGCATAAAAATTCGCAAGAGGGAAAAAGATGATAGTTCATGATTATCGTAATTATCAGCAACATTTTTTGCGGAAGTCACTTAGATATTGCCGCTATTAAAATTCTGAGATAGCTGGTGATTGTTTGATAAGACTAACTGTGTGTAAGGTAAAACCAATGCACAGACACGTACCGTTAGTTACCGAAAAACAGTTCAAAAACAAAGTTAGGATCTCACTAAGCTCTCATTAAATTGAGAGTCATCACGAGTATTATTATTTATTATTATTAATTATATTATTAATTACATTTTTACTGCATAAGCTCATCGATAATGACTTTCAATTTTGACAATTTAGTGAACTTCCAAGTTCGTTGTATCTAATTGTTCTGCAATCGACTACATTTGATTCTGAATTTTGTTATTGTTTTGATCTTTAAATATGGATATTTAAACTTTTAATATAAAAAAATATATCAAATATAAAAAATATATCGAATATATATATGAAAGTCTGACTATTATCTCCTACGTATCTAAGATATACGCATTTTTCTTGATTTTTTTCATATAAATTCATTTATAAAATCATATAAAATTGGAAGAAAAAATTAATTCTCAAATATCAAAATAATATATAATGAGTTTAAAAAACAAAAATCATCTTTGAAGATCGTTGTGAGATTTTAATCAGATTTTTAGAGGAAAGGAAGTTATGTATGAAATTACGCAAACATCTAAATCACAAGTAAATGTCAAGGTTAAAGACCGAAACAATAAAAATGTCCAGGAACTGCTACTTTTACCTCATTATTTCTCACGTTATTGGTGCTTTTACGCTGTTTTATACCTTCTTTCTTATTCGTCGTGAGATATCTATGCGAGTGTTTATTAGTCGCGTAAACGTGACCTTATCCTTGGTTGCACGTGATACAATAGTATGGGAGTTTCAGAGATCAGCACGCCGGGAACAATTCATCGTCGGCTGTGTTTGACGTCGGACTCGATCTTGACTCGTGTCAAGGAACGTCCTTGACACGATGCAAATACACGAGCCGACGACGTATCGGCGTCGACGTCGAATAATGCGCGCGCGCGTATACATCTACATGGTGTATACATACATATCGGCGATATATTGCTCGCACTCTTATGTGTTCTCGTCGCTACCAAGTGGCTCTCCCTCTATGTACGAGAGTCTCGAGAAAATCGCTTTCCTTCCCTCGCGAGGTCGACCGCGCCCTAATTTCTCGCTCTTTTTTTGCGGTCTCGCAATCTCGCGGTCGAGCACGCAGGACCTCGCGCGAGGCCAAGACATTGGATCGTCTCGATAGGGGCCCGCTTACACGCCTCTCCCTTTACCAGCACCCTTTGTCCGTGTGCTTTATACTCGAGGCGAAAATATTCACGCTAAAATTGTCGCGCGCGTTTCCCGATGTGTATAGTAAAGGCTGCTATGTAATACGTAAAATTCTTAAGAACCGTCTACAATGGAAGTAAGCAGCAAAAAGTAGACAGTAAAATAGGGATAGTTAAATAGGGATAGTAGAGTGTAGTGAGAGTTGTGCTAGGTCGCGCAATACGATAATCGAGTAGAACAATCAAAGAAGCCTATTACGGGATAACGATATTAACTTTTATATTTTACCAGCAGATACAGTATGTTCGATGCCTTGGATTTGGAGTATGCTCTTTTGAGAGCCGCAGCCCGTGGCTCCGTCGGCCCATACTCCTTGTCGGAGTCCCTCCACAAGCTGACTTTCACCCAAAGTCTGGCATTTCCTGCCCTTGCACGCGGTCTCGCTTCCAAACAAAGCGTGCCGACCAGAAGACCCCAGCAGCACGCCGAGAGTGGGCTGAACGCCTTCGCCAAGGTGGTGACCGCGCTGGTGTTGATGCTGGTGAGCGTGCTGGTTTTCGGTGTGGTCTACAAGTTCGCTAGAACGTGAGGCTGGTTACTGGTACCCAGTCGGCATCCTGGGTCGACGCAGGATAATGGTCATCTGGGTGCCAATGGCGCATTCAGCGATAACGTTTGACGGGGTCGAAGATGATCTGGTCTTTCCACTTGCCTGCGAAGCAGAAAAAGACGCGGAACGATGCGTCCACTTTTGGAATGGTGACGTTTAAATTTAGGCTGAGCATGAATTTTTCAATGACAGAATCGATGCGTGAATCAAGGATGAACAGGACGATGACGTGTGTGCGACAATTGATACGCGACTCATCCCACACGCGGCTAGCCAGGGTGTAAAAACAATTTTATATATACTATATGGGATTTCTTGTTTTATTGGAGCGCAAGGAGTTTTGTGCGTACGGGGTATTTGATACAAAGTTTGGACGACAGGGTTGAAAAAAGCGTGGAAAAATAATAACAAATGATAATGAGAGACATAGCGACAACGACGGTCCGTTGGATCGGGGAAAATTATCTTTGTGTGTGTGTGTGTATCTTAACTAAAAATCATAATTCTAATGGCTGATGAATGTGTATGGATGGTCTAGTGCGATAAAAAACTCTAATGACGGGGACGCGCAAACTAAGGAAGTTGTAATTTAAAAATATGCTGGACAATGACATTATATGTAGCTTTTTTATTTTGCACTGTTTTTCTATTTGGTTATATAGAATTGCAAATGTTTATTACAAGAAATTTTATATAAATAATAATTTTAAAAAAATTTTTATATAATGGAGTACTTAGTTGACATTTGTACTTTCACTCTGTTTTTCACGCGTCCGACTTTGCTATTCTAAGATGAATCTATTGCTTTAAGGCTGTTCTAAGATGAATCTAAGCTTTAAGGGTAGTTAATCCGAACGTATAAGTAAACTCTGTTCCATTGTTACTTTACTCTACAAGCATTTGCAATTCTATACAGCTAAATAGAAGAATCTGGTGAAATCTGAAGCTACATTAAGTCGGTACCGTCGGTATTTGCTACGAGTCTATTTCTTAAGAAATAATTATATACGTACTTACGAAAGTGCAACGGAGAGTTGCATTAACGTCGGAATGAGATCCCGACGAGTGCAATCGCGAGCCGAAGCACCTCGTTAACGAATACAAATTTATGTCCCGGTCACGCCGAGGTGAGACAGAGTTTCCGGTACATCGCTTTCGCCGATATACTTCGAGTTGCGAGAACTCGTTAAAGGACTCTTCAATGAGATGTATTTTACCGCGTTGTCGAGAGACGGTATCTGGGACGGGCGGTAGCCAATAAAGACCGAGTTCAAAGAGGAATAAAACGCGGCGGTGCAACAATGGCGGGACAATCATGGATTGAGCCACTCATACAGTCTGCGCGCGAAATCGATTCCGGGCTGGGACATTCGAGAAAGAACGCTTGAAATTTCAATCGAATAGCTCGGAGTCGATGGTGATTGAGAGATTGAATGAAGTAAATGAGAGGATTATATTTTTGGGATTTCTCTCTCAGATATCTTCGAATATCAATGGCGATTTCCCGTCAGGACGACGGAGCCTTCTGCACGTTTATTTTCAGCACACTTCACCTCGCCAAACTTTTATTCCGGTTAAAGCCGTTTGAAACCAATTCAAATAAATCCTCGTAAAGAGAAGTATACACATGGTTTGTTGAGGGGGATACTTTGGCCACTCTTTGGCCACTCTGCGCTTCACAATCTCGTCTTTTCAATTGTTCCATCAAACTATTTGATTTTGAATTCAAACACTGACATTCATTATCCAATTTTATATTTCAAATTGTCTTAAATTCATTTTCAGATGTTCCAAAGCTCCTGAAATTATCTGTATAATATCTGAAGATGAACTTAAGGGAATGTTGAAGTCGACACTTTAAGGAGATGCTGAAAACTTTACCGACAGAATATCGACATTTTTCTGCAAAATTTACATTATATTGGTTGTACAGGATTACAAATGCTTTTAATGGAAGTATGTATAAAAATAAACATACATAAAAATGACATACACTGTCATTTGTATTTTAATTCTATAATATAAGCATTTGCTATTCTGCACAAGTAAATGGAAAAAAGCAGTAAAAGTTGCTTTTTGTCGGTATCCAGCTTATTCCCCTTAAGACGATCTTAAATACATGATCTAATGAATACCACTCTAAAATTGACTCTTCCTCCGGCCAATCCCATTGCCTTGCCGT
>NW_022639478.1:1224483-1248647 GCF_010583005.1 Odontomachus brunneus
TCTCTCTCTCTCTCTCTCTCTCTCTCTCTCTCTCTCTCTCTCTCTCTCTCTCTCTCTCTCTCTTTCTCTCTTGCGCACGCATGCGATCGTCGAAACAAATTCAAAATTGACTTCAGAGGTGTACTTACCTTACATTTTGTGCGAGACGTATACTGTCGAGGATTTTGTAGACGAGTCGAGGACAAATTTACATCTTCTTTTATATAGCAAGAAGAAGCAAACAAAAGGTTCACAAAAGGTCTTGCAGTAGAATCGATGTAATAGAACTGAAAGAATCTTTCCATCATTTTGATCTTCATTTAGAATTTCTTTTCAATTGTGGACAACGACAACGAAGCTGATCGGGAGTGAGCAAAATATTTTTCTTCTCTCTTCTCTTTTTGAAAGATTACGTTTAATAAGCGAAAGTCGATGTTGCAATCGGGAAAGATAGAGCGAGCGCGTTATAGATCGAGTTTTGTAGACAGAGCAGCTTGGAATTTTGATTTCGATGGTATACGTTCTCACGATATTTACGCGTATGTTCGCGTTCCTTCTTATCCCATCGAATGTTAGCCAACATCACGAAAATGGGACGACTGGGCGCACCATTGCCGCGCGTTGAATCTAATGGTGCCAAGATGAATCGTATCGAAGTGTTTCCCGACTCTAGCCGTCGATTCTACATACAACGCTCGTAAATGTCGCAGCTACCTCCACTCGATCGTTCCATTTCGCGATGTTACTCTCCTCCCTCTCATTGAGACACAAGAGGAAACAATAAAAGAATGATGAAAAATGCTAGTGTCAATGGTAATGCTTTTAATTCCACCCTTGATTTGAATAGAAGTCAAGCCGTCTCAACGTGCGAGATACAAACTACCACGAAGGTGACTGGAAGATTTCAGGATTATGTAAGCAGTCGGGTCTTGTTCTTCCATTAATTTCACTTTACTTTCACAGAATTCACAGAATTCACAGAATTCTAATTCGAAGTTTATTTACAAAGATACTAATGTTGTTTTTTTAACGCTAACACTTCGCCACTCGTGTGGCTCATCGATTGGCGCGAATCTAGAAGCTTCATAAATGGATTTGATTCGCCGCCGCGAACCAACCGCGAAACAACTCGATTGATAGTCGACGAAGTGTCCCGCTTCAGAATAAAGATTCGCAGATTCATTCATAATCGAAATCTAAAAGGAGTTTTTCGGGAGGATTACTCTCTCACTCTCTCGTTATCTAATTCCTCTCGAGAGAGTCTGTTACTCGCGGCTTCGTAATTCCGAGTCAGCGCTTTATTAGGCCGAACCTTTGACGTTTAAACTCGTCTTATTTTCAAGTTATCTTCATAAGACGTCGTCATGCAGCATTTATTCCGGTCGTCTCTCGTTCCGAGGCGAGCTTAAGACCACAATTTATGATTCACAGCGCGATCGAAAGCTTGTTTCGAACTCGGCGCGAATACTTTTCGAACCTCGACGAATAAATCTCGCGAGCGCGACGCGCGAGCGCTTCTCTGTGAAAAAAGAAAATATCATTTTTCTCGTAGGCGAAGGTGCTATTTATTACTTCGCCGACACGGGAATGAGGTTTCTCGCGTGATTCCGCACCACGATCACCCTCTGTTCTCTCTCCCTTCATGTGCGTTTACTTGTCGCTAGGAAATTTAAAAGTTTCACCACTCGAGTGCCCCCTTCATTCCTCGAGTCCGTTTTGTCGCATCTAAGGTATGCTAAGATATCTACAGTGATATATTCTTCTTATACGCGACTACGTACGCGTTCTTCTTCTTCGCGCGTTGTTATTTGCTCGCGTAACCAGCTCGCGAGAAACAAAAAGAAAATAACGGATGTGCCGAATGAAAATTTGCAAAAACGTAAAGATTAACTTGTGATGTTAATTTCTCTCAATCGATCGATTTTTCACAGAAGATCTGTGCCACACGCCAATCGTGGTTTCCGTTCCATTCTTTTCCGTTCATTCCACTTTTTTTTGCGTATCAATCGATCGATCGATCTATGGAAAATGTATGTGTGTGTTTGTTTGTTATGTGTGTGATTATGCGGGCGAGAAATCGGCCGGAAATGGAAAGACGCGATTCGTAGAGCGATCCTGAAATGTATTGCTTGTCTCCTGGAAACAATTCGTTCTCGACTTGTCCTCAACTTCACCTCGCGCTTTTAGGCCGTGCTCTTCCTTGTTTCTTGATTATTATTTAATTCTTCGTCGTATTTCCTTTCTCTTTCCTCCTCCCTTCTTCCCTTCTGCGTAACTTTCTCGTTACATTCAACGCGGCTGCGAATCGTGCGAGCTTTAACGTTGTATCTCGGATTCGACTTCTACCCGAAAAATTTGAGAGCAGGACCGAATAGAAAACGTTGTCTCAAACACGCGCAACAGAGACCTTTGTGTGTTTCGTACTGAGATGACAAAGCGGTGTGTGCGCCGTCGAAACGTAACGAAAGAGTCAGTAGAAAACCACTTCAAGCTTCTCCTCGTGTGCGTTGTACGTACTCGAGTCATCTTGGTCTGTGATAAACTCGGCGACACTGTAGAAAAATAAATTGTTACCGTATCGGCGATGGTCTTTTTTCTCTCTTCTTTTTTTGTCTTCTTTAATTTACGGCGCACGTTTATAGTCTCGTGATCTTGTTTGTTCTTATCTTCTCTCTCTTTCTTTTTCTTTGTTTCTTTGCTTTCTTCTTTTCTTTACTGAGTACCTCCGTCGTACATATATTGTATCTCTTTGATATATCTCGCACGAGAGTGCATATCTACAAATGATGTGTATCCGGAGGCTAATCCGGAAGATAAATACATTTCTAAACTCCTAAAGAGATACCGTTCGTTAAATCGTCTATCCCGTTACTTCTCGCTCCGAGTGATTTGTAATCGGATGAACGATAGATTGTGTCATGTATGAACGCCATTGGTAAATCTAAATCGGTGTTGCGGAAACAGGTAACTTTGTACTTCCTTTGAATTACTTCTTTTACATTTTTACTTTCGTCCTTTTGAGTCCTCCCTCCCGCTTCTCTCTCTCTCTCTCTCTCTCTCTCTCTCTCTCTCTCTCTTTCTCTCTCCTTAGATTATTGCTCGTATCGATGAGGATCATCTGACATTGATAGGATTCGCGAATTACTCTCGCGTAATATTCACGTCGGCAATCAAGTATCTGACCGATGCGACTTGCAGAAAGAAATTAGACGTAGACTATGAGACTCGCCACAAACGAAGTAGTTATTCCTACGTTTATACTTTGAGGGGATGATCCGCGCGTATTCTCCTGTACACGGACCCGCCGCTATTTACACGGTGACATCAAGGTATCGTTTCACTCGATTTCAGCTCGCGCAGTTTCATCTAAACTTACTACTTTTTGGTTTCGGATATACCCTGTACGAGTACGACGCATCCCCGCCATAAATTCGCGAGAATATATGCGCGGACAGAACGGTCGCGACACTTCTCCTCTTCGACGAGTCTCGACAATTTTCATCTGCTTCGAAACACATCGAAGAGAGAGAGAGTCGCGACTCCTTCGCGAGTTTGCGCGTATAAACATTAGACGTAAACAGTGAACAATCGACGGCGACTTCTTTCTTCTCTCTTCACCCCAATCGATCAATCCGTCAATGATAACTTGGCGATACGATGACTCGCGAACGATCTGATCTAAAAAGTCGATCCTGCCCGTTCGTTCAAATGTCTTCTGTTTCTTCCTTTGCGTGCTGTTCCCGTTCTCCGAGACACGAGGATTCTAACACACACATTTAGAGAGCTCTCTACGACATTACGTTTAGTTTGCCGAACGCTCTTGAAGGAAAACCGTTCGGTGGTACAGAGACAATCGTGATTCGTCAACTTCTGTTCCTTCTCGTTCGTCGCCGACCAAGCGACTCGAGGATCTAGAAGGAACCTCTGATCTTCGATCTGACGCTTCTCGGAAGAGGTATCGTAGCTTCTTCCTCGTTCGAATTAGAGCCTTTCGAGAGTACATTACTGATAGATTATAGGATGGGTAGGCTCGACGGGAAGATCGCTGTCGAGGTCTAGAGACACGCCATCTTTGGAGATAAGGTAGTGCGTCAACAGCTGTCCTTTGCCCTTCACGTCGACGAGACCTCGTTGCTCGAAGCCGAAGCCAAACGGCTCCAGGATCCTCCGTGTTTCGTCAGTAACCTGCGGATTTTTCCTGCCATTTACCACATAGTGCTTATCCTCTATTTATATAATTTAATAGCTATAAGCACTTAATTACGAAATCAAGACACATCTTGCCCACGGTACCTGAATGCAGCCGACTTTTCCTGTGCTCTCCATCCTCGACGCGACGTTGACGGTGTTGCCCCAAATGTCGTAATGAGGCTTCCTCGCACCGATGACACCGGCGGTGACCGGTCCATGGTTGATGCCCATTTTCAGAACGAAATGATTGAAACTTTGCTCGTTGATGCCTGACAGGGCTTTCTTCAGCTCCAGAGCGAATTCCACGAGAGTCGAAAGGTGACCCCATCGGGGACCGTCCTCCGACACGATCGACTCGGTGATCCCCGAGGCGGCCATATAGGTCGATCCTATCGTCTTGATTTTGATGATGGTATCCTTGAATTTATTCTGATCGAGAATCTGTCGAGACAAATGTTAACACTAAACTTATGTATACCTATTTATATTTACATATACTTCTTAGAAGAAAGGAAACAAGAATAAAGATGAATATTGAAAAATTGATTGTATTATATATTATAAGTCTCGTGAAATTTTATGATGATATGATAACGTTGAGAATACAGGAATTTTTAAACAAAATTTGAAAACAGTCATTTGACCGATTGTAGTAGGTGTTAAAGCGATAGTGAATAGAAACAACTCGAATGAAGATTACGAGAGGATAATTTGTGCAAATAATTGCATTTGCGTTTTATAAAAGCGAGTCATTTTTTTTTTGATACATAAGTCTTGAGTAAATTTTCTCTTCAGTAAATCTTTTCTCCAAGCTTTACGCATTTACATATAAAAATGTATTTCTTTCGTAACAAAGAGAGCATCTCCCGTTTACTCAATCATAAAAATAATGATTTTATCAATTTACTCGATAAAAAAACTCAATTGTAAAATAATGATAATAATGAAATCTGATAACGAATACCGCGAAATTTCTAGCAAGCCAACATCGATGAACTCACAGCGTCGAAGTCTGAGATGACCTCGTTGAGAAATCTCAGGCACTCGAGGCCTTGATTGTTGATGGTTTCTTCAGTGTAGAAGTCCGCGAAGTTCGGTATACTGGCGAACAACACACCTACTTCGGCATAGCTCTGGCTGTAGAGATCGTCGTGATGCTTCGCGCTCGACAGGAAATGCACGGCCACGTGTGGTGGCAGAATATTGTAGATCAGCACGCCATTTCTCCGCTTCATATCGGCCGCTCGTTCCTTCTGCGCAACTACCTCTCGTCCTCTCAGGAAGAGCATCCTTCGCGCCTTCTCAGCCTGCGTATCACAATAGCAACATGTTCTCAAATATAAGATTACCATCCAAAATTCTTTACGCATTTGACTGAACTGCACGGAAAAAAACAGCTTTGTTAGTGTAACTGATTTTCTGTGAAGCAGATAAAAAACTCGGTTAGTAAGAATAGAAAGTTTCCTGTAGAAGATTTCTCAGTTAATCGGTTGTCTCAATCAAATTTTAATGCAGCTGGATGTTTTCGATCACAGTAACAGAGAGAGATATTATTCTCGTCAGCGTGTTCTTCGCCTGGTTCAGTTACCTGAATTGAGATTTTTTTCTGTGCGAGTAAAATGACGAATAAAATTTCATCGTCCGTCCGTTTTTGTTCCTTGCCCAACAAAACTTTCCTTGTTTCATAAAACGAGTTGCACGAGCACAAGAGGAAATGTCTCGTTACGGCGAAAATTCCGTAAAATTGCTTTCGTCTTTCTCCTGGTCAGTGCTTTCAACTGGCTGGATAGACGATCGTGCTGGACGGACAGAGTGTCATTCAGCGCGCTCGCTGTGAAAAACCCATTCGATGGGGGAATTAATCGGGGTTCAATCCTTCGATCCAACCTGGTTGTTCGCGCCGGATGCGTTCGCGAATGGATTATGTTTTCGTCCCGCGCTCGACGCGCATTGATCGCCTCGGGTTATTTCGGGAAAATTGCGGCATCGTCCGACTTGTTTCGCTGATGGGCAAATCGGAGCGCGATCACAGCGATAAAGTGGAGAAAGCATTTCATTTCATTTCAGATAAGAGAGGCGAGCCCTTAGAACGCCATGCGTTCTCTAGAGATGGAACACGAAAGTCCTCAATTTCCGCAGGAAGGATAGCGCTTTAAAACGCTCGATTCTATTCACGATATCCGCTTCAATGTGACGCGCTTCTCCCGCACGGAATGAATCGCCGAGGCAGCCGTCGACACGATTTTATGGCCACGTGAGAATTGATTGTTCTTTCATCGACGTACCTGCGCGCCCTTGAGAAAGGGGAATCGTTCTCGCGTGCTGTAACGCACCGCAACTGGATTTGTGCGAACGCCAGATAGCTGACGTCGTATTTCGCCGTTAAACGTTTCATCAAACGCAATTCCACTTGCAATTTGATCTCGCGACCGTTGTTAGCGTCGTCAACTTCTTATGCTCGTTTCTATCAATTTTGGTTAACTTAACCGGCTGGTTATTCCATTCGGAATTGAACCAATCGCACTTCTCGTCAGTCAGAATTGATGCGATCGAATTTTTCATCTGGCCTGTATCAGTAATCGTTACTTAAAGTTTGTTTCATGTGAGATTCTCAGATCTTTATTCAGAATTAGATCGAAAGGAATTTTTCAATGAAATTACACGATATATATGACATTATATATCTGTAATCGCAATTCAAATGAGAAACTTTCATCTAACTCTGAACTCAAATTTGAGTATCTCACTCCAGAGGAGTTTCAAGTAACGACTATCAATATCAATCAAAGACCTGCTGTAATATAGAACACTTACGTATCTCGCCACGATGACCAATGCGGTTGCGATGATGAGCAAGATGGCTGATAATGAGTATTTGAGCGGAAAACGAGATTCCGGTCCAGCTGAGTTTGACATCATATCCTCCCTGTTGATGGTCGGTGCAAGGAATAGGATGTTGTAGCAGCATTGTCCACCGGCAAGGATATACATCAGGAACGCCTTGTATAAGTAACAAAGATACGTCGGCATCGAGATCGCGACCAGCGCGAGGACGCCGATGTACGAGTAGTAAGAGGGATACGGGCACCGTGGAGTCCAGTTTATCGAGGTGTTCGTGGGTCGTTCGACGTCGGTGATGATCGCACAGTTACTCTACACACGTACGAACAATAAGGCGTAACAATGCTCAGACTGTTCGGTCTGAGAGCATTATGTTGCGTTAGAGGATTCATAAATGAAGAATTTATTTGTTCTTATTTTCAATTTATCTATTTATGAGAGAAAACCAATACAAGTGAATAAAAAAAAAATAAGAAAAATATAATAATAATAAAGATATATCAAGAAAAATGCAGTGTGCTAGAGAGAGTAGCTAAAAGATAAAGAAAAACCGCAGTATTCTTTAATAATTGAGTAACCTAAATTAACTTACGCGGATTTTCACGTCACAAACATTGAGGACTGCAAAGTTGACATAAACAGTCGACATGCATCAGACCTTCGTTAGAAAAAAAGAAAAGAAAATGAAAACTAGGCTTGAATTCACGGAGTGAGCATCAAATTAGTGAAAACAAATCTGAGAGTTTCTTTATATGAAGTAAGTAGACTGAGACAGTCTCGATCGTATAAGTAATCGGGCAGCAGCAACAGGTATCGATTAAGGAACTAACCAAGTCCATACCATGTCTAACAGCAGAAATTCGGTAAGAGAGAATGCCATTAAGATTGCGAGGGTTTTTCTGAGCCACGTCGCTCTGACGGCGCTGCCTAGGCAGGTAGCTCCGGCCAACACAACGCCGAAGAGGGCGACCACTCCGGCGCCGCCCCACGTGAACGGTCCCCAGGGTTGAAACCTCCAGACGGGAGCCGCGCAGAGAGTCACCAGAGGTCCACCCAACAATGAAAGGGGTGAGAAGGCCTCCTCGGCACTGTGGAAGGCCTTCTCCACTTTCGGATCCTTGAACCGTAGGGTCAACCAGGAGGCGTGACATTTCAGGTCGGTGCCACCACCTACGAGTGTTTACACGCTGACGTCACATTTAAGGTTGAGTCATTAATAGGACAACCGGATGTCCGGCGATTAACGACGACTCGCAATCCTCATTAAGGTTGATTCTCATCCGGAAATACGATTTTGATAAAATTCGACATTTTCAGGCGTGTGTGAGAGCGACGGATAAAATTATTCCTCAAATTCAAGGCAAGGCAAATCCTCCCTTCGCGCAGATGTATCTGAATATCGAATTTGAACGTAGCTAAAGAAGATACACTTTCTCTTCGCGATTTTTATCGATGCTTGTTGCGTAGCTACCAGTGAGCGTAGCGGAACATTCGCTTCAACCTAGATTGTAATCAGTTTCCGCGTCGATAATTGCGACCTCCGTCGCAAGGCGGCATGCGAACGCATGCGCGCGGATTTTTAAGCCGCTTGCTGAGTTCGAATGAGACAACATTCTGTTCTAAGTCCCTTCTAGTCGCAGATCTCGTTGGTCGATCTTACTCGATATTGTGTTCGAATCGAATAAGCTGGTTTTAATTTTACCTCTGTCGAGTTTCTTCCTCAACCGCTGCCGAAACTCCTCCGAGTCCTCTTTATTGTTCCTGCTGTCCGGCGCGTTCTCCATTGTCCTTCGCGAATTTTCCGCGTCCACTAGCGACGCCAGACTCTTCGTTACCGCCGGCTTAAATGGCTTCAAGGCTTTCACTATAAAGTACGTGACAAGGCCAGCTTTTTGGAGTGCCTCTTCCCGATGCTCACCGTGCGCCGGCTCGACCTCGAATTCTCCATTTAGGAAGCTCAGCGTCGTGTTCGAGATGTGTACCCTCCTTGAAGCATTTATTTATTTATGTCTCTCGACGCGCGAGAGTACGGCTCCGACGCGAAGCTGTTGGAAAATTATATCGTGCTCGCGTGCGATTGCGATAACATCCAATTAGATGGTATCTCTTGTCGAGAGTCAGTGAAATTAAGATGAAATAAAGTTAATTACAGTAACAAGTGGATAAAGCGCTCGTTTCCTTACTTATCAATTAACGAATCTCGCAAATTACTTATGTGATGGAGAATAACATGTTCTCTATCACGATTTATTTGTGAAATTCTTTCCACAGACTACATTATACTTTTTTTCATGTAATTGTGTAAAACAAACTTGATTTTATGTGCGGATATACAAAGAAAAATGTTGTTACTCTACACATGTGACGTTGGTTTAGCGAATGTGTTAAGTAAAATTTACAATTTTTAATAAAAATGAATTTGAAGTGAGAGATTAGTGCGTCACACACACACACACACACACACACACGTGTGAAAGCAAGCGTGTTAATAAGCCCACGAATCAAGTACACCGAATAAAGAATAAAGTTTGCACGTGCGATAAGGTTTCAAGCGCGAGAAATATTAAGTTGTGTAAGTCATTTCAGTAAGTCATTTCAGATTTTTTAGTTAGAATAAAAAGATAATATCTTTTTGTCGCGGTAATATGGGAAACAATATAAAAAATAACAGAGAAGATTGTAAATCGGCGTATACATAAATTATATCGACATTAAAATGTAATTGTTTCTTTTTTACTCGCAAAATCAGAAATTACTTATTACACAACTCAATACGATTTATCAGTGTTTCCAACTTTCCTTACCCGGCCATTCCACTGCTCTCCATCTTGTTCGCCAGCTCGACGTCCTTGCTGTAGACATCGAATTGCCATTGTCTCTGCCCGAGCACCCCGGCAAGCACCGCACCCGTATGAATGCCCACCCTCATGTCAACGGGACTGTTGGTCGTCTGTTGAACGTATTTGATAGCCTCCACCATAGAGAGCCCCATATGCACGCAGAGGACAGCGTGGTCTGGCCTTTCAACGGGCGCACCACTTATGCAGTAGTAACAGTCTCCCAAAATCTTGATACGCAATTGCTCGTATCTATGAAGAAATTTGTATCACGTAAATTGCATCATTGCTTCATCACTCATTTATCGATTGACAAGTATTCCCAATCTTTTTCGAAAATTTTCAATCGAAATAATTCCTTTTGAAGATACAACCATAGCAAAATGCCGGGGAGCATTTAAGTAGTACTTAGTAAACAAGAGTGAGGAAACAAGAGTGAGAAATTGCCGTTCAAATTGTCATATTTGGAGGCACACATTTCTGAATATGTTACTTTTCGCAAAAGATACTAGGAGCATTCATTTACTGATAAATGATAAGTTACATTTGATAACTATAAAGAATTTATGATATTTCTCTGCACACGTTTCTCTGTAACATATTTTATTTTAGACTCATTTTGTCAACCCACTTTGTTAGCGTAAATTCCCGCACAAATACCAGCGCGATCTGCTAACAGCTTTTTCGAAAAGAAGATTGAGTTGCTCGAAAAAGTCAGCCGGATAACGAGGAACAAATGATGTAACACTGCGCGTCGACGCTCGCATAAACTGCAAAATGCATTCGGCGGCAACGAAAAACGTCCCCGGGGATATCGATTGCTAGTGTCCTCGAGGAGAACCTCCCGTTCTAGCAGGATTTAAAAAGTGGAGTAGTCGAAGACAAAATCGGGGAGAATTCACGACGATGGAATCAATTCCGTCGTCACGCCGATCCGAGAATTCTCGTTGGCCTCCCACGGCGGAAATGGAACGCGCGTGTTACGGAATCCTACCATTTTACTAAAATTACGATTAGCATTCAATGACACGCGAAGGCCCGCTTAATAGATTCCGATATAAATCTACGACCTAGAACAGCGTTTCCCAATTCGCGCGCGATGTACTTTTCTCGTGGGATCGATAAACTGCTAGAGGGCGGTAATGCGCGAAATGTAACAAGACTAAAACATGACTCTAAGCGTACAACCGCGCATTTTTAGGACTTAAGATACAATCTGGGTTTGTCGTACAAATTTAAACTACCATAACATGTTGAAAATTAATGGATTTGGACGCATTTTCTTAGGGGAAAACCTCAGCTATAAGATAGTAGCGCAATAAAATCAGAATCCGTTCACAAGATCAGTTGTTTGTTACGTGAGTTGATACATGAGTATCGTTCTATTGTCAAGCGCATTTGTAGAAAAGCTAAATATTTCTCTTATCTAAAATCGATCTAGCAAATCGATTCCCGTCACGCGTCACCACCGTTCGATGAGAATGAGGAACGACAAGTACCGTTCGCTGAGTTGATCGAAACGTGCAAAAAGCTCGTTGAGTATCTTGACCAGCTCGCTGGCGCTGTAGGTCGAGGAGATTGCGGTGAAGCCGACTATGTCGGCGTAAAGTATCGACACGTTTTCGTGTCTGGACATGTAGATCTTCTTGAATTGTGTGTCGAGGGAGGCGCCGAGATCCTGCCGCATCATAACAGCGACGTGCTCCGGCAAGACACTGAGCAGCAGTCGTTCCTGCTCCGTGCTCTGCTCCTCGAACATCAGCTGTGCCTCCAGACTCTGTCTGGTCTCCAGGAACTCCCGACGCTGCTGGAACTCCGCCAGGCAGTAGCTGGAAGCACCCAAAATAGCGGCGCCGGCCGAGAGTGTCACCGTCAGGATCTACAGGACGTTTGTACGAAACTGATTTACGGGCGTCTCTGGCTCTAATCTAATCGCATCGCTCGGCGACGCGAGAACCAACGGCGAGTTCGTCGGGGCCTTCGTTAAAGCATCATTACGAATAATTAAGCAGTGGCGACTCGATAAATTTGATGGGAGCACTTTTATAGTGACCGATCTACCGACGCTGGTCTCGAAAAGCAATTTAAACAATGACGAGTAATAAAGGAACTGTAACGAAATTATTTCTTCACGAATTCCGTAAAAATGCTCACATACGGCAGATTATGTCGGAGCCGGAGCGTTTAAAATATTTTTAACTTGAGGACTTTTAGTTCGAGCAGCGTTTTTAAGAATAAACGAAATTATGTCATTCATAAATATAAACGCAGAGATTCACGTCACGGTTGAAGAAATCAATATTTCTTCTTTCTCCTCTTCTTTTTCTTATTGATAATGACTAGGAACATTCCGAGATAATGCTCCAAAGACCAGTCACAAAGAAGTCAGTACTCCATTTCTGGTCGATTGTAAACACAGTTGATATTTCGATCGTAAGGTCAGTCTTCCGGATAGTTCCACCGTGTCGGACGAAAGGCAATTGCTACTCCCAGTGAAAAACCATTAAGTATCGAAAGGCAACCTCTCGCATCACTGAACAGCGCTGCTCTCTCTCTCTCTCTCTCTCTCTCTCTCTCTCTCTCTCTCTCTCTCTCTCCCTCTCTCTCTCTCTCTCTCTCTCTCACTCTATTTAGCTCTTATTACGTATACCTCTATCTTTGTCACTCTCTCTCTATTTTAAACTACCATTGACCAAACTCTACTCGAGTGTTACTAACGACAAGAGGCACGTGGTGCACGTCTACGTCCAGCTCTCGCCTTTATACGATATTCGCCGCCAAAAGTTTGGGCTACTTCGGCCGATGCACCGTCTTCTTTGCCACATAATCGTGGCCACGCTATATCGACGAAATTAATTATTTATTCAAATCCTCCGCGTAGTTCGATCGTAAGCGTGAAACGTGCATAAATCAGTCGACATTCCCACTTCTGCAGCCGGCATTAAGGACGGGATTGTTCCGACGAAAAACTACTGGGGAGGACTCTGAAGTCAATCCTTCCATTCGATGTAAGGATTTTGCGTTTCCTCTGAATATCGCGTGCTACTTCTCGAGATTAAGCGGATTTTCAGAACAAAGGTGCGACGAAACAGCCATCTCAACAATTTCTCATGATTTCCAAGATGCCTTTCTCTTTGCGACGTGCGTGAAACACATAGTGTGCATTCGCGAGATACGCGAAGCGGACGAGTGACAAAGTGCGGCTCGGTTACCGGTTTATTCAGTACTATGTGCGAAACAAAGGTATCCAGCGATACAACTTCAACTTCCCTGACGATACACGAATGCTATTATTACTTCAACAGTGATATTATATTGCGTACCGTGATCGGTAATGCAAACTTACCTGGTGAATACAACATGTATCAATTTCCACAATCCCATGGCGATTCAATTTGTTTGCTGGTATATTGAACTATATCTTTCATCATAAATTGACGTCAGTTAAATTGACGAATCTGGCAAATTAGTGCGAGCAATGAAAATGATTGATATTTCTTGATTTAAGATTTAAAACCGATGCAACATCGCGCGATCACAATATCAGCGCGATCATAATATGAAATATATGTGATCGCGACGATTGTTTAGCTGGTAATTATATCGCCGCGTAAAGAGCCGTTTCCTTCGCAAATGCGCAGATGATTGAAATTATCGCGAATCAGCGAACGGTAGCGCAAAAAATCGCGGTTAACGGAAAATCATGCATTCACGGTGTCCCTGATGCCTGATGCGACGTATCGATGCGATAAATGCACCGCACCTCGCGTCGGTTACGGTGAGCGTCAAAGCGCATCGCGCCTAAGGTCAAGAGTTATTAACCAAATATAGTATAATTTGCAGTTAATAGTAGTAGCCGCTAAATACGTCGTACGTAGCCTACGCGTTTTACGGGCCGTTTTACGGGGTTTTACCTTTCGTTTTAACAGAAGAAATCTATCGTGCGTTCGCGAGCGTCTCTTAGAGATACGAGACGAAGAGAAGAGAGACAAAAAGAAGATTTTTATACAAAAATATATAAGTAAGAGAAATAGTGTTTTTGTACATTGTGTCCTCCTAAATACGATAAAACTATTAAAAAATTTGTGATATTTTGAGATCATCTTAAAAATCGAGCAAGAACATGATGTGTTTATAAAAATCAGTTGATTTGTTTTTTGGTCAGGTAAGGTAGGAAGAGTGTTTCGTGTATGTGTAAGGAAAAATGTAAGTAATTATATATTTGTGAGGAGGGAGGTAAGAGAAGGGACTTGACTCTAGATTACATAAAGTCGAATGAAAACGCCTACAAAAATGCATCTGATGAGTGTATCTGTATTTGGAGAGAGGAGTTAAATAGAGTAACAGGGTATTTATGTATTTGTAGAGGATAAGACTGTGTGTGGATCTAGAAGGAGAGATTAGGTTTAATTAAGTTGAATTATTACAGCTTTAACTTTAAATTTTTCAAAACTGCTGCGTAATAGAAAGATTAAACTCATTTAACCTTTCACTAGCTAAACTATTAGTCACTTTACAATGCTATTCATTTTTGTAATAGTCTCTTTGATCTGATTTTATACATAATCTTTATATAACCGACTTTATATAACTTCAAGTCCCTGCAACACACACATACAATTACTTTATAACATATCCCCTTACGTACACAAAATACCCTTCCTACCCTAAACTTAAATTGGACTACCTTAAACATACATGTTTTTGTTCGACTTTCAAATGTCTCGCGCGAAAAACTTTTTACCTTTTTTACAGCTTCATTGTAATCAAAATGTGTAATAAAAATAGCTATTTCTCTTACATCTTTCTGGACAAACATCAGACTTTATATAATATCCTTCTTTAACAATGCACGTTCTTTACGGCTGTCGACTCTTTCAGAGAATATCGGTTTTCGAATAACACGAGCGAATCTTTGAATGTCTTCCTTCTTTTCACGCCGCTGCTCTTGGCGAATACTATCGTGTATTCGTACAAGTAGCAGCGATACGCCTCGTTGAACTTGGATCGATGTTGTTACACGCGCCGGTCTGCGTCGGCTGACAGTGAATTAGTTTGTCGAAGTCGACGTCGACAACAGCGTTGTTTCTGTCCTTCGCGCATATCGGAAAGTGTTTCACCCCTTGCTCGCGCAATTAATACACGCGCCACGCGTTACTGTTATTTTATCAAGTCACGCGCGCGCACGACTGTGTTCGTGCGTCAGCCGCACTCGGGGTCTCTTGTTGAAGAAGTCGCTGGTTAGGCGAGATACTCGAGAGCCGTCTCCTTCTTCTGACGTCCGGTGTTGTTTTCTTCCTTGGAAAGGAGCTCGCCTCCTCGATGCAGCGCGCGTATCTGCATTCTAAACTCGTTATCGCCGCTTTTAGGCGTGACCGAAGGGTCTGATTTATTAAATATAGAATGCGGTGTATATGAGTATTCGAGTTATTTTTAATTGCTTCGTAAGGGCGCTATAAATGGAAAGAGGTCACGCGGCGCGAGGATTACGCGAACGTTCGCAGGACTCGCTATTCGCTATTCGAGTAAGCGAGAAAGGCAAGAAGGAGTCTTCGTATCGGTCCAATTTCGAAAACTCTTTCGTCGAGGAAAGGACTCGCTGGTTGTTGAACCCCGACGGCCTCGCCGTTCATTCCGTCAATTCTTTCGAGCACTATCTCTCGTGCGGGCGTGCGGAGGGTGCAACCCTCTCTCGCGAACCGGCCGATCCGACGCATCACGTCAATCGGTACGAGACTCGTGCTGAAAAGGCTCATGTTCGTTACCTACCAGAATGTCGTAGGGTATCTGATCCGGCGCCTTGGAGAGGCCAACCACAACGAAGATGTACGCGAGCGCAGTACCGCACGCGAGGAACACGCAGTTAGATAGCCTGAGTGGCAAAGTGGCGAATAGCAGGTAGAGGAATAACAGCAACCAGCCTAGGCCATCTCTCGGCGTGACGTCGGTGGTCTTGACGAACAGCTGTAGGAGCAATTCTACGGTGTACAGCTGCCACACAAAGTACGGCGCCGCCATCCATGTCCACGTAGACTGCGCGTCCTTCTTCTTCGTGCCATGCTTGGCCCAGGCAAGCAGACCGAGATTCAGGCCGAGGAACACGGCGGTGAGGCTGCGTGACGGCAGTTCCGGGTCGGGAGACGCCACCGTGTAGATCCCATAGAGGATCGCCGACATCAGGAAACATTGGAGGCCGCCGCGACGTTGTTGGAGCGAGGAGGCGCGGTAGAGCGTTTCGAGTCGAGCACTGCTGAAACTGGTCCGGAATAAGCTGGATGGTCTGCCCAATCTCAGGTAAGAGTCTTCGTTGCAGGTGTCCGGCCGTTGTGGCATAACGCCGGTGTAATGATCCTCATCGTCCTCCAAACGCGCACCATCCCCGCACATTTTTCTGCCTTTTTTGTCCCGCTCTTTTTCTCTCTTTCTCTCTCTCTCTCTCTCTCTCTCTCTCTCTTTGTCTGTGTCTTTCTCTCTCCTCTCTTTTTCCTTACACTCTACCGCATCTCCACGTCTACCGCGTCCTTCACCTCCTCTACGAGGACGACCGACAGGGCCCAACTACCTCCTCCTCTTCTTCGCAGTGAATACACATGGAGCGCCGTGACGGTCGGAAGATGTCCGAACGGATTTCCAGGTGACAGACGAAGCCGCCTCGCCGCGATCGCCGAGGCGAGGGTGGGCGAGGTCGGGGTCTCACTTTCGCAGAGTCGATGCAAACGCTAGTTACAACGTATCCAGGATCGCGAGCTGCTGGCCGAAGGACGTGATACTCTAACACACACTCGGACCGCCAAGGGGGCACTCACGCACTCACACTCACACGGGGTGCCGGGACAGGCTTTTCTCTTGGGATACAACACCTGCAGCCGCGCGCGCGCGGGGTGTACTAGCCGGGTTGCCACTATCGCCAGTGGAAGTCTCTCTTCTCTCCTCCGCGACCAGTGGAGGTACTCCACCACCTCGCACGTCTCGTCATCACCCTCTCGCCGCGTCTCTCTCCCTGTCTGTTTCGCTCCCCTGCGCACCCTGTCCCGTCACCTCCGCTACCTCCTCCTCCGCGTACACGTTCAGGCGTGCGCCTTGCGATCCTGACTGCTATACGACCCTCCGACTCGGGTCGATATCAACCACCACAAACCCCAGCAGTAGACGCCAGGCTCTACCTGCGTCTCCTTTATGGTTCTACCTACGTACCTACCGACCTAGCTGCACCCTTCGCGCGAACTCACCTTCCTGATCCCATCTCCAGTTCATCCCGGGCCGAATGACGCGCTCTTATTTTAGGCCAGACACAGATTGCGGCTCTCGCGCGAATCTGGCCATTCCGCTCATATTCGGACAATTTTTTTTAATCTAGAGTTTCTTTCAACGCGAATAATCAAAGCTACGATACGTTTATGAAAACATTCGTGTACGCGATTGAATATACGTCGAGAAGGAAGGAGTGACGAGATCGCAGGTAAAATAAATATAAGCTACAAACTGCAAATGTCTATGATCATTATAATTATACAGGATACATTGAAAGTTGCGCGCTTTCTCTTTATCGTGGTTATTAGAGATCAAATTAGCAACAGAGTGCGGAGGCACCGAGACCATGAGCAATTAATATTTTTACCTCGTAGAATTTGTCTACTTTGGAGATTTATATCTCGGGAATATATTTGATCGGACATCAATCGAAACGTGGAATACACGCGGAACAAAAATTTTAGTTCATGTAATTGAATGGGAATTAAACAAAGAACTCGTTGACGAGAAATCATGTCTATTATTGCGATCAAAAACTTTGGTCTAAACATTCAGTTGTATTGAAATAACTGAGAAAAATTGACTAAGTAGAAACCTACTACAAAGATCTTTCCGTTTCTACAACCGAGTTTTTCGTTTGATTTACAGATAACAGAAAATTCAATTATATCGGAATTGTTGTCGTCCAGAATATCCAAGGCGTCCTATAATCTTCCTTAATTAATAACTAAAAATTTTATACGTATGTTTGTAAAATATTATAAGCGGAATTTTGTGTTCAGTTTAATCCTTCAGTCTACATATACACGAGACATAGGATATTTTGCGTCAAACTCCCTGACATTTCTTGTCATTTGTTGTCCCTAATATTTCTCGTTAAAGTGATTTTTTAATTTTTCTAATTCCCTTAGTTAGAGTTGTCTTTTATCGCGAAGATTATGTCTGTATGTGTGTGATTTATATTCAAAGTTCGATAAGAAAACAGTTATTTGCTTCCTGAAGAACTTTCTCGATATTGGTTCGAGCAGTCCACAGTCGAACAACTCGTTCGAAATCTTTCGTTCTTGACAAGTCGATTCTCTCCATCCGCTGAGCCATCGTTCCAAGGCGCCTTTACCCCCTTTTTTGCATAACGACTCATTTACTACCGCAACGGAACCTGAGCTGCTCTTATTTTTCCGAGGCGTGTTATCGCCGCTCGCCGCTGTGGTTTTTGCCGGAAGAGCGAATTCCACCGATCAATTCGTGGAGAGTCACGGTTCGTGGCATTTATTCGTACGTTATGATTGCGTTACAAAAGAGAGAAATTCCGGCGTGTCCAATTCACAGCCAATCGATAGTGTACGCGTCTAAACTCGTGCGAAGCAACGAGCGCGGGATGGACCGTTCCCCGATAGCCAATTGCAACGGTTGATAAATTACGGGAAGGAAATCAGCCCTGTGTGGAATGACTCGGCTCTCTCTCGGCATAGAGCCAGAATAACACCAGGTTTACCAGGTAGGAGAATGTGCGGAATACACACAACGATTCTTCGCTTGCTTTACGCTGTTACGCGCGCTAAAGGGATGAAAATTGCGATTGCGATATTGGTCAAGATATCACGACAAGATGGTGCGAAGAATATATTGTTTCCTCATTTATTGACAGCATTTATAAACATTCATGACAGTGTCGTTCTAGAAACGATACGTCCATTATACATACATGGACACACTACAGAAACGCAAATGTCGACAGTGATAATAAAAATATGAAGGTTAAATAGTCGCGCCGTAATAGCGCGCAAAAGATTCACGGAATTACGAGATATCGATTATACGCGTGCACAGTCATCGCGTTTATCACTCGGAAAATCAATATCTCGCGTTTCTGCATAATAATTACGCGATAACACGGAATTTTCTGTGAAATCTTGGATCTTACGAGAGCGATCCCAGGACTTCGGGCGGAATTACGGGCCTATTACTGATTCTGTATTTATTCGTCTTATTATATCAAATTTAACGAATCCACTTATCTCGATGGAGACATTTTTATACGTTTTGAAAAAGAGACATTTTTATACGTTTTTATGTCACTTGATATTGAAGCATTCGTAGATCTCATTCGTGTCGACGTAGCCTACTTTCCTTATCTCGTCGATGATCCTGGGATCCTTCACTAAGGATTCGATCCATTTGTAATAGGGGATTTCGTTTCTCGTACCGCCGTACATCTTTGGCAGGTACTCGGGCGAGATGTGTTTGTGGAGGCTCTCATAATTGCTGCCGTGGAAGTGTACTCTGTTACGCATGTTGTTGTCGAGCAATGGCTTAAAGACCGCAAAGATCGCGTCGAAAATCCATGACTGGTTCAGAATGTGTATTGCGTGCGTCTTGATGGGGAACGAAGTCACCATCAGTGACAGCATCATGCTCGCCACCTTAAAGATCATCAACGTTTCGTGTTGTTGCATCCTTAATACGTTAAATTAACACATAGTGTCGCGTTTGCTTTGCCCTTAATTTTATAATTATTCGTCGATTTCTTGCGAATATATTTTGACGAGAGAAAAAATTGAACATACGGGGTGTCTGACGATTACATATAAAACTCTCGTGTGTGTAGGTTAAATCAAATTGAACAAAAAGTTCCATTCCGCAAACAACTATGTAAAATTTTTAGTTAACGAAGATTGACGAATAATTGCGCGAAATACAGTGCAGGATGTGACGGTAAATACACAAAAACAAGATATGGTATACATAATCAGAAATATTTAGTTGTGAGCAGAATAGTTGTATCATCCTTTTTACTTTTGTGATAATATTGTATTGTGTATTTAATACATGAATCAAATCAGTATAATTGCGCGTGATTTGAATAAGAAATTGCTTGGAATATTATTTACCATAGATACACTCTAGTTGAACCAATCAGATATCGTCACTATAATTCAGTAATTGCTTTATGATTGCAGTAACTACATAATTAGTTATTCTATATTTCATTATTAATCTCTTCTGCTTGGCACAATTAGAGGAATTTTAAAAGAATTCTTTGTTCAATTTAATCTAATCTACACGTACACGAGAATTTTATACAGTACCGGTAAAAAATTTGAGATCACTGATAAACATGTTTATCAAAAATAATTATCTGGATGTATATTATTATGTTATCATTAGATATCCATTTATATTATCTTGTATAATATAAAAATTATCATCGGAAAGTTACGATATAATTACTATACATTATTTCTTTTTCATTGTCGGTTCCTTTTTCTCCTGATGTAAAAATAATGTGAAAAGTTTCGTGATATACCTGAGGTGTTACGGTCCATGCGTGCGCCATAGTGATGTCCTTAAGATCGAAAATCACAATACCACCCATAATCTGCGCAATGGGCTCGAGGATACCTAGCTCGAGTACGATCACCGTGGCTTTGAAGATATCCTCCACGGGGTATTTACGCGGGTTCCAATTGCCCATACGGTAGATAATCATACGTCTGCTACACTGGGTCCTGTAGGTCGGTACTGTGATGACGTCGTTGTCGCCTATGTACTTCATCTCCTTCATATGTATTTGCTGATGTATCTCCGGATGTTCCTCTTTGAAGTTGTAGTAATTCACTATCTATCGAAAGATTCCTTGAGAAAAATCAACTGGGTCGATTGGATTGCGCTCTAGTCGGTCGACTCAAGCATTATAAAAATTGTATTCGCGATTAATTTCACGAGTGCGGTATTTAGCGCTAACGTATCATTATCGTACGTTTATTAGCGCGATCGTTACAAACGTCGATAAATCATATTATCGATATATTATTTATAGAATATATCCGCGATCGTATTCATAAAAATTTGTTTCCCGATGCATATGCAAGCTGTGGGACTTTGGATAATTATCTTAAAGTCAATATTTTGCCAGGGAATTATTTTCATTCTGAAATTTGCAATTGTTTCTACAAGAGGAAAGTCGCGATTGTAACGAAATAGTTTATTGTTATTTGAAAATAATAGTGCCAATTAGAGTTAATTTGGTACAGTAACATTAATCTGGGCCAACAATAATTTCTGTTTGTCGATATTTTATATATATATATATATATAATATTGTATTAAAAAATTATAGTATTGCATCATAATGATAAAATATTGAAAGATATTTTCAGTTTCTTTCGATATCTTTTAATTCCATTTCCATGTCCGAGCATTTTATACGCTCACATTCCGGGTCTTATTGAAAAGTTGATTCGTTTACCTCGACATAATTGTGCAACAACCAGGTTTACCTTCTCTTAGACGTAGAGGATTCGTCAATTAGTATTCTAAATTAACCACAGAAAACAAGTCACGGCCGAAAATGATCACGTCGTTTAAAATCTTATAGTCATCATCAATTTCATAAAATTAGATCATGTATTTTATATAAACAAAAAAATACTTTCAATGAAACATTACTTGCACTAGTCGTAAGACAAGCTTTACGTTTGACATGATAAGAATAAATCCGATGCTATCGTTTAATGATATTATCTGATATTGCTTTAAAAATAACAAGTTAAAAGATAAACATGAACTGCGATAAAATTTAAGATTTACGCGGATGGTATTATCTACATAAATACAAAAGAGAATAATTAAATTATAAGATAACTATCGCGTTTGCTTTAATTACAAATGTAATGTTAAAAAAAAAATTGCATGAAATTTTTATCTCATTATAAGATAGATTGCTGGTACATTTACAATACTGAAGATAAGAATCTCATTAGAGAACTTTATGGACTGAAACTTGTTTAACAAACAACTTTTATAATTACATATTTACATTACGTATTTATATTGGAATTCTAAAAGTTAAATGAAAACATAAACTTTTCTTAGTGAAATTTTGAGCGAACCATAAAAAACTTTTATATAACATTTATAAATTACTTATTATCTACTTAAATGATATTTCATACATAGTTTACGTTTTTTTTACGTAAACTTAGAGTACTATAATCTGTGCGTAAATGCTCAACTGATAAATTTAAGTGAAATTATCTACCGTTGGCAAAGTTGCAGAGTCAAAGAAATAAAAAAAAACACTGACTGGAAAATCATCGTTATAGTTACACGCACGTATGACAAATAATGTACGCGCTGCTCTGTTTATAAATACTATAATATATATACGCGCTAAGTATTATTATAAATGTCAATAGTGTTAACATGTACAACTCACCAGCCTATGTGCGCTCTTCAGATTGAAGTTTCTGGCGCGAAGGAATCGAATGAGAAAGGCATCGTCCATCCTGTGTGGTGAACACTCGCCTATCTCTGCCGAAAAACACATGAATCACAAACTCGTCAATGCCTAATAATATAAAAGTCCAGCAACATTATTTTTTATCGCAAACCTATTACTGATTCTATATTTATTCGTCTTATTATATCAAATTTAACAAATCCACTTATCTCAACCCACCACATATCTCGAAAGAGAGACATTTTCATTACATCGTTACATATCAACGATGAAATCAAATTTAATACGTATGTAACGTCGAGAACACGAATATTGTCGCACTTATCAGATTTCTCTTGTTATGATGATTAATTTAAGAATTTTTCAAATTATTCGTTTTCACCTGAGATGGCACTTCTTGTGTTTTCACCAAACTCATCGACATCTTCTCTATTTCTCTCTGACTCGTTTCAACTCGAATTACCATAAATCATGTCGCGAAACTCCTGAAGTGTCTGACATTTGACCTCGTCGGTCTCCCCGAGCTCCCTTCTGGCGTATTCCATGACTTCCGACGTGGGTTCGTTCAAGTCCAGACTGAGCTGCTCGTCCTCCTGCACACCGTGATTGTCATTAAGCTCCGGCATGTTGTCGGGACCGTCGCGAAACTTCAGTTTCTCTTCTCTCTTGGCATCAGCAGTATCAGCAGCATCAGCCTG
Source organism: Odontomachus brunneus (assembly GCF_010583005.1). Lineage (NCBI taxonomy): Eukaryota > Metazoa > Arthropoda > Insecta > Hymenoptera > Formicidae > Odontomachus > Odontomachus brunneus. The sequence continues at coordinate 1,247,523 of NW_022639478.1, forward strand.
CTGCTTGTCTATATTCAGCCGATCCTCCGATCCTCTTCCGGTACTGTCCTGGTGATCCCCCGGAGTCGTTTTCGGCTCAACAACACTTGTATACTCGTTCTTCTGCGGCATAATAACACAAGCGGATGGTGGTCTACTTCATCTATTATTTACAAAATATCCGCTCCGATCAATCTGTTCCTCGTGTTAACAGCGAAATCGTTCGTATACAACCGTGGGTCGCAGCTTCACTTAAACAGCGATCAGCCCGCTAGTCGCTTTCAGTTTTATCAGATAACCTCCTTCTACTTACCGACACTGGTACACGCGACATGCACACATGCACATGAGAATATGAATACGGTTGTGTACGCCAACGCGATTCAGGCGAACGTCTCTGCGCACGTTCGGTAATTATACACAGGCTGATGCGATCATCTCGCGAGTCTGACTCTCACAAACTAAAGTTTAAAGGAAATTTATATGCAAATTATCGTGAAAGAAGAGTCACTTCAACTTTATTTAAGGCGTGTTCTTGATCAGAGCTGTTCAAAAAAGTATTACATCACAATTCGCGAAACATATGAATCAAATCGATCAGTCGCAACGAAGACTGCGTAAAATATAAAGAGGTACGTGGCAGCTGGTTTAAAGAGAAAGTAGTATTTTCTTTCTATTTTCCATGATAAATATAGGATGGCTGTGCAAGGACTCGAATGCGTGCTGAAGACGAGATGACGCATATATTCGCGAATATTCTATTTAGCCGCGAATTATTACACAGATTATTCGTATTAACGCGCACTGCTGGATAATCTACATGCATAAAAATAGAATATCTGTCTGTCTATGTGTATATACTCCTTATCCTAAATTCACTACTAAATTTTTTGACCAATCTGAACTAAATTTTGCATAGTTATTCTCTAGGAATTTTAATAAACATACACTAAAAAAATTTTTGATATTTATATAACTATAATCACGCATAGAAAAATAATTACTATAAATTATGATCAAGAAAACCATTTTATGTTATTAAATTCTAATATCAGTATAATAATAATCTTACATACACATATTATATATATTACACACACACACATACTCACACACACACACACACACACACACACACACACACAC
>NW_022639478.1:1248999-1273832 GCF_010583005.1 Odontomachus brunneus
ACACACACACACACACACACACACTGACACACACACACACACACTGACACACACTGACACACACACACACACACACACACACACACACACACACATATATATATATATATAATACATATTATTATACTACTACTTTTGTGTTAAAACAACAAAAAATATAGTTGTAGCCAAAATAATTATAATTTTAACTAGATTAACCACTTTTTCTTTCAATGTAAATAGCATGAAATCTGGACACTCTACCTTCTCAATCCTGATTTCATACCATGTGATAACTTGAATAAACGCTCGAGTAGTTTAAGCTAATTTGCTTTAAATGCCAACTTTCTGCTGTGTCATTGGTAGATGTTTATGCAGACCAGCTACGAACGAAGATATCGTAACAGGAAACGGATAAAATGGTTTAATTTAACCGTTGTGAATCATCATGTTGTCATTAATGAGGCGCACTGCAACACGTGACATCTACGAGTCGCGCATTGTATCAGTTTGAAATGAAAATTTAATACACACATAGACGGGTTTGTGTGTGTTATATTCTGGAATATCTATTTTAAGAGTTTATAAGCGCATTGCGAAATATGCTGTGAGAGGACTGTCTGGAGTATCACGAAGATTCTACACAGAAAAAAGTTATCTGTTAAGGAAAGCAATTATTCACAGTTTACTTTCCTTGTTTGAAGTAAAAGTTATCTTCAGCAAAAAATATTCTCTTGATAATAGTATTAAATATATTCTCAAACTTCAGGAAAATTCATCATATATTCAAGAGAAAATTTTATTTTCTTTGCAAGAATATCATAATCTTGATTGAAACATTTTCTAAATTTATTAGAGTTCAGATTGCATCTTGAATAAATTTGATGCTCGTGATGAAAATTTATGATAGATTTACGGATATATGTATAAACTTATGAAATACGTGAAACAAGTAATATTTGTTCGAATGCAGTGTTAATTTTTCTGTGTATTTTTTTGTGTGTATGCAATATGGTATTTTTGAAGAAGATATCGTTGAGTTACGTAACTACAGCTACGCGCCTTCCTCGGCTCTTGCAAATCCCACTTCCGTTTATACTTCGTTCCTGCTGACACTTTTGCAATTTACTTCTCTGTTGCAGCAATGTGATTACGCACATGCCTCGTTATTAAATTAAATTGATCTCGAATATGACCTGAACGGCTTTTTGCAGACGGAACACCTATCGCAGCTACATAAATTCATATCCGTTTCTTCGAAATGTTTATAAAAAACGGTCTTATATAACGAACCAGTCTAAAGTGCTACACGCCGACAATGCACGCAAAAAAAAACTAGCTTCCAGAACTAAAAAATAGCTGTGACAGATAAGATGTGTCACTGAAATAGAAACAGCTAATGTCTATACTACACTGTAAAAACTAATGTGTTAAATTTAACACATTTTATGTGTCCCAAATTATCCACTCTCATTTATGTGGAAATTTAACACAAAACAAATGTGTTAAAAAGTAATACGTATAATATGGAAAAAAATAACACTTTAGAGAATTTAATACTTGAATAATGTTATTAGGAATCACAGGTTGTGTTAAATTGACATATTTAATATGTCAGACATAGATTATGTCAATTTAACATTTTCATTTCATCAAAACCATAGATTAATACTTCTCTCAAATGTTAAAGTAACGTTTTATTTTAGTTAATTTAACATTATACATATGTCAATTTAATACAAACTGTGATTCCTGACGGTATTCAAGTGTTAAGTTCCTGTGTTAATCTTTTACATATTATGCGTGTTACTTTTTACCATGTTTGCTTTGTGTTAAATTTACACAAATGAGATTGGATGATTTGGGACACATGAAATGTTAAATTTAACACATCAGTTTTTACAGTGTACCGAAGCTAAATTTATTCGCTGTTTAAACTTAGGCGCTGTTTAAACTACAGCGAGAAATATTAGCTGCTAGAAATAAATGTCTGTAACAAATAATTGTAGCTGTGTGGCAAACTTCTTTAATATATGCATACGATAAGAAATTGAGGAATAATTGCCAATTTCGTAGCTACTTGAAATAATGTGCATTTTTAATGTCATTAATATATTTGTAATACATAGCAAATACATAGCGAATGTATTTTAGCTGTCATAGCCATTTCTTAGCAGTGATAGCTAAACGATTAGCCTTTTGACTAAATTTGGATCAGCTACCGCGGTTTAGGTGATATTACTAAGTCATTTTTTTCATGTACCAATTCGCAATGTTATCCTATCGCAGAATAGAAAAAAAAATAATACAGGATGGACTTTTATCCTCTTAGTCAAGATTAAGATAAGATCGCCGCTTTCTTTCACGCTCCTTCGAACAGGTTTTCTCCAATGACGGACAACGATAGGTCACACTAGCGAGTAACGTATATAACATTATACACATAAAATTTACGACATCGTACACACATGTAACATAATCAACGGCACAGACACGTGACAGGTTTCCTAAATAACTTGCAACATGCACCACTTGTAACAGAATTGCAGGTCGCCGTTCGCGCGCTAAAGAATTCGTGTCTTATCTTCCTTTTTCTTCAAGATATTTTGCAAAACACACGACGTACGTTCGGATTTAAGGCCTAACCAGAGCTATACGAGGAGCGCGTATTCGAGAGTAGACGCGGTTTTCGAATGCCATGAGTCGACGTTCGCTCGCCGGTGCCGATCGCACGATGATGCAAGCAGCCTAAGGTTCACCTTGTTGAGGCTTGCACGAGGCTAGACGCTTACCTCATCTTGTTGTTGAGAATCTTTTCGCAGTGTTGAGTCAGTTCAACATTTCTATTAACATATCTCCGAGCAAGTGTCATCATCGTAGCCAGTGGAGCCGATTTACCGATTTCAAATGGACGGAATTGTCATCTGATTAATCGTAGGTTAATTAGCCGAGGGAAGATCGTTCCATTGGCCCAACTTGGCCTTCGTTAACCCTTAAAGTCCTAAGTCTTTCGTGCTGATCAAATTTTAATGAGTTGTATATATATTAAGATGTTTTTAGTCATTAATCCGAAACGAATCCGAGGTCAGAATTGTAAAATTCAAAATAACTGATCCAATAAGGCGATCATAAAATATTGTAATTTAGTAATTACGAACAAATTTTTTGTTAAATAAATATACAGGGTTTTCTGGTCGCTTATGAATATAAATTCTAAATTGTAAAATTCTCAAAATCATATATGACACACACAGGGGATGTCTCAGAACAACCTTCAAAACTCCCGGGGAGGCATAGATCGAAGTAAACATAAAAGTTCTATATCGTTTTGTGATATTCGTAGTGTGATTACTACAAATACATTGTATTTTGTTATCATGTATACAAAGTGTCTCACAACCACCGTAAGATATTTTAATAGCATATTCTGAAAATAAAGTAGAGTCGAAAATCCTAATACAAAAATATCGAGGCTATAGTAGTTTTTAAATTATAATCGATTAAAGAGATTAATAGAATTCGCAGGCCCGTAGTTATATAGCACGCACATTGTTTTATTATTTGTTATCGACTTCACAGTTAATATTGATTTTTACTTTTACATTTTTGTATTAAGATTTTTTTACTCTACTTTATCTTCAGAATACGCTATTAAAATATTTTACGGTGGTTGTAAGACATCCTATATATATTTATATAATTTGTAGACATTTATTATACAAAGAACCGAAGAAGCACTGTTTTCAATACATTTTTAACATTTTTCAATATAAAATATCTTGTTTTTGTACAACAGACATACGTTTCAACTAAAAAAACATTTTTTTAAGTACTGCAAGAATTACTAAATGCATATTATTTAAAATATATTAATCTGTTCCAAAGTTACAGTTATTTAAACACGTTTTTGGAGCAGTATATGGCCCAGGACTGGAAAGATTAATTCACTCTCGTTGTGTTTTATGCCCTATTTCGTCTTGCAATTTCTTACGTGCGTAACGTTTTACGCAATACACTGCGTTTAGCTGCTGTACAAATTGCTTTGCTAGAGCATGAGCTAACGAGACGTTTCACCTTGATCTTATCGCGTAACAGGAATTATTTCCATTAGACAATGATTTTTTTCCAATAATAATATAAGAAGAAATACATAATGAATGAGCACAAAAATTCTCACGAAATCAAAGTTCGCCAGATGCGATAGTTCAGTACGATGATGTCCGTCGACGTAATTTAAATATACGCAATTCAAGCGCTACATCGCAACATTTGTGATGTAAATTCCAATTAGATTCCTTTCGAAATCTATAAAAATATCAGCATAATATTTGTCAGTTTGGAATACAGTATTTTGCGAATGCAAAAAACGGTGATATAAAACGATAATCTTGGAATGCAATTTATTAAAAGTAAAAAATTGTTTATCGTGTATTTGTATGCTTCAAACGATTATTGCTTTATCTATAATGATATGATCTGTCACGATACGCAAGTTGTGAATTTACTTGTTGTGTCACGACGGAAGGAAACGATAGGCGAGAAGACGGAAGTTGTCGCAAAGCAATGCTGCTTTTGAGCAACATTGTTGCGGTAACACAGTCGGCGACATTTGCGTGTGTTGCGAGTTCTCAAGGAGACACAAAGATACAGAAAGAGAAGGGGGAGGGAAGGGAGAGAGAGCGAGAAAGAGAAAGAAAGAGAGAGAAGAGAATGACAAAGAGAAAGAAGATAGCGTGTATTATTCGACCGGAAGAAAATGGGCACGGCGTAACTTCTGACCGCTGATACAAATTGCACCTGGGAAATGACTAGTGGCGCAGCGGCATGTTGCGAAATGTGTCAGGGTCATCCTGTTGCATCTACAGTCCGGCGCTTTCACTAACAGCTACGTTACGTACTTACGGTAACGCGATCTCATGCACACGCCGTGCGCTCTGGCGAGCGCTCGCTCGGACAAAGACCCGTTCTTGGTTCGCGCGGACGATCAGCAGATCGATTGATTCGCGATTATTGCGCGCAAAGTGGATCCTGTGGAAAATAAATGACGAATAAAACGGGGTCGACGAGGAGTTTATGTAATTTGGCCCTCTAAGCCGACCGAACGATCCGGTAATGGAAAAGACCAAGCAAAGTAGGCAAGATGGAAAAGGCCAAGCATGGGACGCAAGGTGAGTATGTGCGTGTGTGTGAGCGCGTGTATTACATTTCACAAGGCAATCTATGCACAAATCTTTGGGAAAATTGCATGGGATCCATTCGCGTCGTTGCGTGAGCATGTTATCATTAGCGATAACACGTGCACACGATAGATTACAATAATTCGGATCTGCTAATATATAACGGCGTCTCTGTTGGCGTAATCTAAGTACACGTTACTGGAGCTGTCGCTTTTTGATGATATTTCGTCACTGAAACTTTCTGCAATAATAATAATAACATATTTCTCACGTGCGTGTCTACGTACGCGTTGCACTTATCAGTGATTGCTCGTCAAGTGTGCTCGGCATGCGACAAAATTGTTTGTTCTTGCGTCACTTTATTATTGCGTTACCTTTATTATATGCACGCTAACGTCGAGTTCCGTTCGCGAAACATCACAGAATGCACATTGTAGCAAGCTGAAAGTGGCGCGCTGTCGTAACAACGTTGCAACACACGCCTAATCAAGAAAACATTACGTTAGACATTAAATATCGGTCGTACTTGTTCTGGCTTTTGCTTTTTGGTCCTAAACACGCGATAATTTCTTCCGAATTCCTACGGGGTAAGGTAATGGAATTGGACAAGAATGAAATTGAAGGAAAATCACCGCGTTGGAAAAGGACAGGCCATTTCTCGCATACTCTTTGCGTACACATAAAAAATGGTTTTCGCTCGATGCTTGAAAATTCTCTCGGGCTCTGAAAGCATGATAAATCGCGATATAAATGAGTTCTCCTTTTTGCGAATCGCGTTAACTCGTCCGTGACGCAACGAACGCCCTTACGATCAATCTTCGTCCTTCGTGAAGATAACGACCAAAGTGCTCCACTCCTTTCTTTTCTTTCAACCTTGAAGAATTATCGGCCCGACCGCGGCGCCTGCGTGATGTGCAATTGCACGCCAACGCGTGCAACGTGTACCGATCTCACGATTGCACTTTTCAACGGTGCTATCAGAAACGTGAATTGTGACTTTCTACGCGCGCTTCATATCACTGATAATACATCAAGACTTTCGTTTTGAATACCAACATGGTCAACTATTCAAAATAGCAAGATCGTTCGATTAGTCTTTAACACGGTGCTTATCTCACCGAGACTCATTATTAGAAAGTCGAATGGGTTAAAATACCGACACACTATCTCCGCGTATTATTACGTTGCGTTGTTCCTGTTTCAACGATTGCGCGCGGTTTTATTTCTCGAACTCGAAAGTGACAACGTTCACATCGTCTCCTCTAGATTTCATCGAATGAAACTCCGTGAGAAACGGTATATTCAAGCAATTCATTCTGACAAAGGAACCGTTATTCTCCGTTATTATGTTCGACAAATGTTTTCAAGCTGCTTAGATCGCATATATCATTCGTCTCGACCTTGTACAATAATCGCGCGCCGCAAATCCGATTCCGGTCCAATCTTCTCTCTCCGATGAAAGACTCTTCGATATTCAAACGAGCTGTGTCTGGAATTGGATGTTTGTGCGTTTACAACCGCATGTTTACACGCGGAGGCATGTAAACCGTTGCCTTCGCCTGGATTTATTTCTGTGCATAGTGCATAAACTCGTTCCGTCTTTATTCCGAGTAGCGAATCCGTTAGAACAGATTACAGAACCGTCGTTCTTTGTATCAAAGCACATACACTGTTAAATCCGTAGTGTCAAATTATACTCAATTTGAGTTATTTTTAACCATTCCTATAAGTCGCCACTGTTCCTACTAAATATGTCGTTAATTTAACTAATGTAATGGAGTTAAATAATTTAACTTAAGAAATGTATTAAATTTGACTAAAATTTAGTTAATTTTTATTATGTGCATATGTTAATGTAACCTTTGTTTTAGTAAAAAATGACTTAATATTGTGTTTTAAATGGATTAATTAGATGTAGTTGTTTTTTTAAACACATGTTTTGTGTTAAAATAGTAAATTTTGACACATATGATAGTTAAAAATAACTAAATATTATTTAACTCAAGAAATTGGTTTAAATTTGACCCTCCAATATTTAACAGTGTATCCGTATGCAACGACATTCCTGAGACAAACATCGCAACCTGCAGAACGGGCTCCGATATACGAAAAAAACTGATGGCCGTGAGATATAATGGACGATGCATCGAGGACTTTGTTTTGACCTGTCTCGTACTTTCTTTTTCTACGCATAGCATCATGCGAGGTTCAAGATCTCAGGGAGTCAAAGTCGATGTGATAAATGCAACATGATCATAGAAAAAATTATTACAAAAATTATTTCACACAATACAAAAACATTTATAACTCTTGAGGAATTTACAAATAAACATCACTATACAACTGACACTGAAATAGTTATATCATGGATCCACAAATGACTTTTAAAATTAAGATTTCTAGCCAAAATCAATAAGATCTTGAAAAAAATAGAAGTGCTATAACGAGACTATGTCTAAACATGTTTAGTTCTTTGAACATAAAACTCGTGTCGAGTCATAAATATTGGTCGTTGGTTAATTACGAACGTTATACAGCGTGTCCTAGAACAACCTTCGAAGGTCTCGTGGAGACATAGTACAGATTAAGGTGAACATAAAGGTTCCATATCATTTTGCGATATTCGCAATAACTGATTAAAGAAGATTTGTGAATGATCACACGAGATGTGGTAGATGAGCTAGAGTGGTGACATCTGCCGTTTGTACACTAAATCAAACTGAACAAAAAGGTTTTCTACCCTTTTCCTAATAACAGATAATATATTAATGTTATTTTGTCTTTGTAGATTTTTACTTATTAATTAGATAACATTCATATCGTGATAGATTATTCGTCAATTGTCTTTAATTAATAATTAAAAATCTACAAAGTTATTAGGAAAATAATGGAGGACATTTTTGTTCAGTTTGACCTAATGTAAAGCACACGGATGGCAGACGTCGCCATTACAGCTCATCTATTATATCTCGCGTGATTAAATCTTTTTTAATTAATATCTCGATAATTATTGTATCACAAAACGATACAGGACTTTTATGTTCATCTCAGTCCGTACTATGTCTCCACGAGAGCTTTAAAGATCGTTCTGGAACACGTTGTAGAATTCCACACTGATACCGTAATGCTACCATAGACACCATGTTAACAAATCAGACAGGATCTTCAAAATAGAAAAAACAGAGGGAGAGAAGAAGAACACATTAAACAGAAAAACTTGCTGGCAAAACTGGAATGCCCGCAGATAAAGTTTTTGCTCTGAGACAATCGACCCCGTAAGTCCCAACCGATAACTCAAGTTAGCTGACAACTTCTTTTTTTTTAAACCGTGTCCATCGCGACGACAAATGAAGGAAGATGACCCGTACAAAAGTCGCAATTAATCCGCGTATCTCGCGACGCAAAAGACTCGACGGACTCGAGGCCACGGCGGAATTGAACGATTGACAACTCACCGGCTGACCGGTGGTGCGCCGCGTGGATGGCTCTAGGACACGATCCTCGCGGTACAGCGATCCTGTATGTACTAACCGATGCTTCGGTCACTGCCGGCGCGAGTACTTTCTGACTTCTTCCGCGTCTACAATTCCGACAGCGAGAAAGTTGTACGACCGTCGCCGCCACACTACAACACAATCGCCTTTCCACCGAGAGCGAGTTTAGGAACGGGTCGTCGTCGTACTTCTACACCGTGGAATCGGCCGATTCAGCTTCTTCGCGATGGTGAATGTGACGTTCTCTCGAGGAGTCACGTTGTGTCATCAAGCGCCCACGCCGCGCACTTCCGCTCTGTGAACGTCGTTCCGTCAAACCAGCCGCCGCCGGCGAGAATTGAGACGCTTGTACAGCGCCTATACTGAGACGGAACGGCAAGTCAGGCTTATTTATTGTAAAGTCGCGTATCGTCTGCGAACTTGTTTACGTAGAACCGCCGAACTTCGTGGATGTGAACAAAAATATCGAAACAATTAAAGCGGAGGAGAAGAGAGACAGAAAGAGGGATAAATCACCCTTTTGTGTAATGCGCGAAAGCTGCATTGACAAAAAACGCCGGGTTGAGATTATGGTCCTTAATTGCTCATTAAACCGCTACTGCTAATAAAGATAACAGCCGATACGCGAGTTCTTTAATAATCCACTCTAATTAACGAACGCAACAGTAAGTCTAGTGACGGTGAACGAAAAGAAATTTGATTGCGCGGGACTGAGGAAATTATTTCGTTAATTAGTGCCATAATTAAATCCACAATGACATGATTAATGGATTAAATATTACTTTACAATGCAGCGCGATTGATATAATTTGAATTAATTAACGGAAGATCGCTGTCGTATTGTCGGGTATGTCGGTGTTGTCGAATTTTAGAACAATTATTCGTTCCTAAGAGAAAATCTAATAATTTCTCTGGTACATAGCACGCGTGAACACGATATGTGCATACGCATAATTTGATAAGATTACATACGTCCCGCACGCGGCACATTTCTCCATAATAAATGCACGGTCATGCATCGCTACTCGCGGGTACTTTAATTTTGAAGTGCAGAAAAGTCATTCTTGGAGACCAATCGCTTCGTTACGCTCCGTATCAACCGCTGAAGTACGCTTATTAATAAACAGAACTGTAGGCAGCAAGCACAACACGCAATGGCGAATTTAGAATCGAGGAAGTCCTAAGTGGAGCAACGTCGGCGAGCTATCGAGTGATTCTTTTACGTGTTTTCACAAAAATATCACGTTCGCAAGCACAGTTTATTTAAGAAATTCTCTCCACAAACCATGTTACATTTGTTCTCGTGTAATCGTGTAAAACCGACTTGGTTTGTTTATATCTCACAAAGAGATATGTCATACACATGTGACGTTGCTAATATATGTTAATATATGCTAAGTATCAGCCCGCAGCCATTTTGGATTAATAATATCAGAAACGAAGAAAATTATGCCCAAGATTCCTGCGAACCACAAGTAAAACAATATATCATTAAAATGCCACTTGCAATCTATTATACACATGTGAAATGCTTTGGATACTGCTTTTTTGCCGAAATAACTTATATACATAATCGTAAAATAAATTTGACAAATCGCCTCGTTTTAACAGAAAATCAGCTTTGCGGCTCGGTGCCGAATATGACCGAATAACTACTTATACGCATTAATTAGCACAATAAGCACAGTATCCGGAGTATTTCCATACTTGTACAATTGTATCACATGTAATATGCACGTACTACATTCAGTAATAACGCTATAGTTTGCAGGAAAGAATAGGTCGTTTATTTACACCATTAGGTCTGTTCATTTTCGATGAACTTTTCATTAATGCAATAAGTTAATAATAAGAAATATACTTTCTTTTGCTTTAACTTATTGTAATAGTCTGCACTTTGTGAACTTAATAGTTCATCATTTTGCTGTTTACAATTATGTCGCCACCGTCAACGCGGAGTTCTCGACTGATTGATCAGGAACCTTAAGTAAAATTTTAAATTTTGAGTAAGGCCCATTGCACATAAAATGCATATGCATAGGATAGATGCATATGCGTAACATAAGACTATCTCGATCAATGAGCATGCTTTGCAAGTCAATATAACTACTTGACGTTACATACCTATTTGTCGAGACTTTTATACTATGCATATGTATTTATGCTATGCATATGTATTTTGTGTACGATAATACACTAAAAATGATATTTGCCTGAAGTAAGAGATTAGTAGCGAACGTGATATTCGACATTATTATTTTTTATCTTTAGAGCACAAACAATATTACCACAATATAACAATTTATTCACGGATTTAATCACGGATTTAATGAGTTGCATTGAGTCGCAGACGCGGCTCGAAGATTTCACTTGCGAAATGTCACGTCAGTTACTTATCATTCTTTAAGACCGATACGCAGAGAGAACGTGAGCATTATATAGTATAATATAAATATGTCGTTTGCAGAAAGATATAATCCAACCGAGCAGACGAAGTCTTATAAATAACAGATCTCGCATCTCTCACAGGCTACACATAAATTCGCCATTTAAGGAGTCACAAAGGTCGTCGCTAGAAAAAATCGCTCCTGTGAAACGTGAAAGTGACGAGGTCGTTTAGGTCGTGCTAATCACTGGTAAACAAGCTGCAAAAATTGGTGCGTGACGATTTCGCCCCGCAGAAATGGAGCTTCAATCGAGAACGGTATCCGTGCGTGCACTGCGTTTTATCCTGTCAAGACACGGAGGAAAACCTCCGATGTGGCACCTCCGACTCTCGAGCGATCACTTCCGCTACTTTCTAACTCGCGATAATATTATCGAGCCGATGATCGCAATTTAACCGTCGTAGATTGTCCCGCGAAAAACAGAGCAGCAGTTTATTCGTGACGCACACAATAAATCGCATTTCTAAATTTACGTTTGATTACTCCTATTCCGTGTTAACGTTGGCCGGTTCAGTGCGAGTGGATTTAGTGCATTGCGATAATCTGCCTCGCCGAACGCGAAGACTCAGCCGTGTCAGGGATGATCGAGCACTTAGTTAACTGCCTACGTCGTTGGTTTAACTGGATGTTCGTTTAATTGATTGGAACTCGTCCTTAGTCCCGCCAAGTCCGGACGGAAATGTCCAGAAAGCGGCCGCTCTTCGTGAATTGCATTGTCGCCGGCGAATTTCGAAGATCGTCAAGCGTAATTTTGCGTTGAGCCTTTGGGAATTCTCAGTAATTTGGTTTGTATGATAATTTATGTTAATGATATCTTATACAACTTTCTAATTCTCTCTTTTTTTTTTTTTAATTTGAGTATAAGTGTAAATGCATATTGACTACCTCCAGTTAATATCAACGGGAAATCAATCGGTAAATTTCAGCTGAAAGTTGAAATTCCAAGTGTAACGCAAAATCCGACCATCTTCTCATCTCCGGTCATCTCGTACAGTCATTTTCCATTGTTAGAATTTCTCACGGTCCGCGCTTCGCGAATGTAACGAAATCCCGTCGTATTACGAGGATATTACGAGGGAGAGACTGGAATCAAGATGCAGTGAGCTCGCGAAATTATACCTGTCACGCGAACGTGTACTCGCCGCCCGTGGATTAGCTTAATGAGGAGTAGCTACATTTCATAACAGTGTGTACGAGGTAGCGATTCATAAGACCAAGACTCTCAAAGCGACCGGATAACCGTCCATAATCCATAGAGCTCTAGCCGTAGAATTACCGTGAAAAGCGGATTGATGTAGAAAAGATTCTGTCCGCGTGCTTTATCCATTAATAAGATGCAGTAAACATATTGAATTCACGGAAATGCTTACATCGCTAATCCGTTAAACTCTATTAGACACAGTACGTTTAAATTAGAGAAATCAAGGATTTCCCATGTTGAATTGAATCAGATTGAATAGACGACAAACCCATTCAAATCGATGTTATTAATTTTGATTAATAACATAATTAATGTAATTAATATAACATAATATAATTAATATAATATAATATAATTAATATAACATAATTAATATGACTTACAAAGGCTAATTGCTGGATATAAATACGAACTATTTTGAACTGCAGGAGGTTATATAATAATGCTTGAATGTGTGATAACACACATTTAATGTGTGTTATCTGAATATTTTTATGGACGTGGTGAATGAACCTTTCAATTAAAAATCACACTACTTCAAATCCCAATTATTACTATTGGAACTTAACTTCTTCTTAATTATTTAATTTTGCTTTAATTGGTTCTTTTTAAGATCTGACAAGTAGAGAGATTTAAATATGGCTTGCTCACTCTTTGCTCATGTATGTCTACGTTATTAGCGAGAAACGCGACTTTCCAGGATTTCTTTCAATTCGAGATTCTTTGATAATCTGTATTCGAATCGAATCTTACCTTTGTCTCTAGTTTAAATGTAAATATGTAGGGGAGGTCAGGGCTGATACCTTACACTTCAGAATTTCGAAGTTACTTCTCAAACAACTAATCGTTATGATTGACTGTACAAACATGATAGCTGGCCTTCTTCTATATGCAAACGTCCGCCAAATTACGATCCTGTTAATCGTAATTTTATTTTGTAATAATTAAAATACAGATATGCAATAACATAACCAGCTTTTATCTTGGTACTGGATTCAGTTGGCGAGTAGGGAAGAATAAGAAGACCACATATAAAATATGTAGCCTGGTTAGTAATTGCGGGATTTTCACGAGAGATCTCCGCAATCTTGCCGTTCCTTAATCATGAGCCAATTTTACCTATTTTCGTCATCTATATGGCCGATTTCAATCATTTTATGAATGAAAATTACTGTTATCTGAAACAATATATCATACACTTGCAAGAAACTTCATTCTAGCAAATAACATGTCATTTTATTCACTCACGAGGTGAAGGATATTAATACAAAATTTCGAGAAGCACGAAAATTGACTTTGCTATTACTAAGTCAGTTCTTTCTTATTTTTTAACTGTAATATTATTTCGATTTTAATAAAACTCAGGAAAAAAGTGTATATGTTCTAAAAAGAATATTTCGCGATTTTATATCCCCTCCCCCTCACTATTCTTCTCAAAATAAATACTAAAAAAAGCACATGAACAACATGCTCTTGATTAGAGGTCATCTAAACACGGTCTCCTTATTTTCAGGAAAATAACATCATTACATGAGACTTGTACTGTCGCATCGTTTTGCACTAGTAAATTGCTCGACTGATTTGAAGTCAAGTTTTTCTCAACATTGTGGTCAAGCTTTGCAGCATTGTGGCAGCCCGCTTTCTCATAGGACCAGTTTTTTAATGATAATATAAACTTAGATTTCAACTTAAACTCTGTTCAAACAAAACAAACGTAAAATCAAAGAAGGTTTCTCTGCGTTCAAATAGATCGCGAGTAAGCAAATTCGTTAATATATTTGAACAGATTTGTTGGATCTGACTTCCCGTCTTCTTTGACGATAAACCAATCACATCTTACGATAGAGGTATACGAATGATACCACAACGCTGGCGAACGATCGTAAATGTCAAATGTAATAAATTTAATTAAAGAGTAGGTCTTGAGTGAGCCGACAATCCTTCATCTGTAATCCTTCATGTGTCATCAACTATAAGGAAGAGACGTTCGATTTTCTAACGTGACCTTTAACATCAAGCGGAGAGCCAACATCGTGGCGATCAAAGGCTGCGTATACGACGGCGAGTACAGCCGTTTAAAGCGCTTATGCAATTCCCAAGCGTGAACTCTCACTGAACGATACAAAGACCATCGGCCGACTACATTCCCGTAGAAAGGGAAATCGTCGCTCGAGCGCGAGTGGAACTAAATTTATCTAGAGTCGGAAGCACACCTGGATCTGGACACTCTCGACACTACGGCTTAGCGCATCATGCGAGATCTTCCGCACTCGCGTATATTGTACGAACTATGAAAAATAAATTTTCATCTTCCGGCATTCCTTTATGCACGATAATATGACAAATTGTTCCGTAATTTAGACGTTGATGTTTTATCGTCAAGTCGTACCGACCATTAATTGATGCGTTCATATTTTCTCACGAGTGGGATTAATATAAATGTTTTATTATAATACTCCTTCGAATAATCAAATTTTGTAATCAGTATAAATCAGGAACTCCGACCGAACAGAAATATCGATTCGATTCCTGTAACGATCCATTAAGATATTTAATGACGATTTCAATTTCTTTAATAATGGAAGCATTGGCATTGTTCACAAATTGTTTTTTTCGGTTTTGGTTTCTTAAATTTGTTTTTATTCATACAGATACACTTTTAAATTATATCTATAAAATTATTGATTATATAAATATTAATATTTAGAGACACGATAGTGTCTCGCTTCAAGTGCACGCGTGAAGCGAGACACGGGCAGCGAGAGTAGCCGTGTATTATTTAAGAGTGTATTATTGAGAGGTGGCCAGATAATCGTACCGCCATAACAACTGATCGGATCAAAGCGATTAAGAAGGTTTAATCGATTCATCATAGTTCAATTATATAACATACGTTTTTTATTTTTGCTCTATAAGCTGAATTATTTCATTTCAAAGTCAAAAAATGCAAAATTTTACATTAAGATACATTGTCTTCCTATAATTAATTATTTTTTCCTATGTTTAATTGTTTTTTCTCAAGAGATGGCGCTAACAGATGGCGAATGGCGGGAAAAATTCTGATTCTCTCTTCTACAAAAAAATGTATATATCAGGATTATCCTAGAAGGTGACAAGAAAATGTTTTGCAACAACATAATAATAACAAGACAATATTATCGAATAAAAGTTAATAAAAAAAATTAATGGAAAAAAGCTGAAAAGTCAATAATATTAAATATAATTATCAGAAAGATATTAAGAATTTTTAGTAAATACTGACTGATGTCATTAATGCGGTAAGTCCACAAGTCGAAGTCGAGTTTAAATTAAATCTTACTTATAGAGCTAATCTCACGCGTCGCATCACGTATATTAATAAATTTATCTTCTTTCACAAATAATTTAAAATTTCATATAATTGTTAGTAAAACGCGTACTCATCATGTACAGATAAATTGAGTTTAACGTAAAATTCTTTTATCATTTTGCAAACAATTACGTGAAAGTTTGAAATATTAGTAAAAGAAGATTAGTTTATTAATGTACGTGATGCGATGAGGTGAGCTCTATAAATAAGATTTAATCTAAAATATTTTTGACTTGTTGACTTGTGGATCACTTAAACAATATCAATCAGTATTTGCTAAACATTTTTAATAATTGTGTTTAATATTATTGACTTTCAACTCTTTTTCCATTTGTTTTTTCAATTAATTTTGATACTATTATCTTGTTACTATATTATGTTGCAAAACATTTGTACGATAACAATGTAGATACGTAACGGTGTAAATACTATACAATGGGATGCATATATATACAAGGTGTCAGATTTTTAGTTATTAATGAAAAAAAATTATTACGCGCTGCCTCTTGAGGCATGCGGGATGAGAGAGAAGTTTCTTCTCTTATCTTTGTCTGATTCATAGTATAGTTGAGAGTGGGGAGAATGTGATATAATCCAAGTTAAAAGTTAGAGATAATATGAAAAGCAATGACCACTGAATGGCAGTGACTTAAGCTTATGAACGAAAGTTTTAGGATATAAAAAATATGTATAGATCTATTTTTTCTTATTTATTAGTATTCACTTATCGATTTATTAAGAAAAACAAAGCAAAGATGGTTCCTAATTCAGAGATTCAGGTCATGTTTAGAAATCAGCCGACTTAGCTTTTGGTTCAACTGTACTAGACAGAACGCTGTTCGAGACCTACAAGCATACTCTCTCTCATCCCGCAACACTCAAGAGGCGCATTCCAGGTAGTATATATTTCAGTGATTTGACCTAATGTATAAGACGGCAGATGTCGCCACTACAACTTATTTATTAGAAACTCTTATGTATATATGATTCTATATATATATATATATATATATATGTGTGTGTGTGTGTGTGTGTGTATACAATTTTTACTGAGGTTAATTTTTATCGGGTTTAGATCAAAATACAACATACAAAAATAGACTGTTTATCAAAAATATTAAATCGTGAAAAATATAAACAAATGAAAAATATGTAATAAAATAGTATCTAACATGTCCGAATGCGTATATTTATGATACTGTATATGCATTATAAAAAGTGCTACTAACGTTCGAAGATAATAGATTACGTGGAAAATAGATGACTATCAAGTTGCTTTTCATTGAATGCAGGACGCAAGACGTTAATAATGCAAGTATAAATCGTAAAATGAGAACTAAAATAAGCAAATAAAAAGAATCGTAGATTAAAAACTATTTAACAGTATAGTTTTGGTTCCGATGCTACAGTCTTTATAAGATTCCGTAATCCAGTTTATGGTTTCGATCCGACTGAAGAAAACCGAGTGCTATCAGCTTTTTTAATTAATATTTTTTACGAATGAAAAAATAATCATAAATAAATAAGAAATAATAAATAATTAGCTCCGAGAAGTGTTAGATCTTTAATCTCGTGAAGATTTGTGCAAGCAAAAATTATGGATTTGTTGGATTGCCAATTGATTTCATCACGTGTCACTTGCGCTACGGGTGTTAGTATCAGCTGGGTACACGGCGATATATCAAAACAATGCGTATAAACTGCCACATAAACTGAGTTAATAATCATTTGAACAGACGAGATGAAAGTTTATTCACCGCCGTAAACCCTTGTAGAAGATTTCCGATAAATGTCTCTAAGTGGCATTATTCTCACGCGGAACTTTCTGTTTCATTGTCGATTGGGAATTCTATCGAGAGTCAAGTAAGACGGAAGTATAAAATTTACACTATCGCTATATGGCTTGAATTGAAATATTGATCATTTGTGGGCTCGGCTTAGATAGGAATCTCGAGGAAAATCAAACTCTAGATAAAGTGGATCTTTAGAGTGCACAAGTCCGCGTTTATTAACACGATGACTGGGGAAATTATTTAGGTGCCCAAGTAAATTTGTATGTTTATTCGAGAGCTGGAGAATGTTCACGTGCGCGATCACGTATAGCAAAAATAAAAAGAGAACAAACACATAAATCACTCGTTGCATAATAACTTGCCTGCGTGGATTCCAGCAGTCACGCCACTTGATGCGATTATAGAAATTGTGACTAGTAAATTGTACACTATAACGCGTACATATAACGCGCGTTAATATAAATAGTCTTATTTATTTTATTAGTAATTATATTACATATTAAGGTTAATTATTTTTATTTCGAATTACGGCAATTGGACAGTCATACCATTCGTTTTACATTCGTTTACTCGCATGACACGCGGAACTTGACAGTTCTATTCGTTTTGTTCCATTACCTAGTTTTCGCGATTCATGATCTTTTTTTTTTTCCTTAGCCAAGAGCTAACGTAACCGGTGTTGCAATTTACATTGAACCTTGATATACGAAGCATATGTAATCAAAGAATAAGAAAAAAAAGCACTCGGAAGTTGTTGTGGAACATGTTGACATTAATAATAGCAAATACAATTGTCTGAAATACAATTCTTTTGTATAATTATTAAATAATAATTTGTTATGACGTTTCGCGTCATCTTAATGTTTTCTCGGTCAATGTTTCACTCGCGTAATCATAGGATAATATCCTTTGTAGACTGTGTCGAAGCATATACGTGTCGAAAAACAAACATTCGACATGGATATAACTACTACATTTATATGGAATTATACTCTGTATTCTGTATGGACATAAAAAAAAGGAAGAGAAAAACTCTTCCTTTACTGTGTGCTTTGTATGTTGAAATTGCATATGCAAAATAGTAAATTAATAGAGTTTCATTAGCCATGCAGCATGCGTAAACTAATTTCTTCCGGGTGTCTATGAGCTAGATAGATACATAGTAAAAAAGCAGACCTGCTCTAATGACAAGTCTTGCCAACATTTCGCGAGACACTCGTTTTTTCTGGCAATACATAAAAATGTTCAACAGCTTTAATTTCTATTACAAGTCACTAGTCGTGATTATGGCATTTTCCTTTTGAGGCACTGGTCGGACGTGAATAGACGATGGAGTGAACTGCAACACTTCACGTTTATTAGATGAGAACAGCCCGCGATAAGGTTCCGCATAAAGAACATACATCACAAACCTGCACCCAGTCTTTAGGTTCTATCGCTAATTATTTTCCTGCATCCTGCTGATAAGTACACACATTATTGCGAAAGCGCACGTTTTTCATACTTTGTGCAAAAGAAGTCGGTTATCAGTACGGTTAGGCATGACGCAGTCACGACAGGAGTGCACGAAGAGTGCTTTCTGAATGTTCCAAGATAATGAGTAGTAAGTTTCGACAGTGTAAAATTGCACGTGTATCATCTACGTATTCCTTCTTTGATATTATGTTTGTCGTGCTCGTGCACCGAAAATTATTATCCTGGCGATATTTCTCAAATTTATTCTTTAAAGTACAATTACTGTATTTGTCGTTGAAACGCTAAACTTATAACTGGTGATTTAGTTATAAATAAAGAACTGCAATTACATTAAAATCTCGCTGAATCAGTTAATAATAGTGACTATTAATAATAGTGACAATTGTTGATACATTTTGCGCAACACAAACATCACCATCATCATGCATCGCGCAAGACGTATAGAAGCCATTAATTCTATTGTCACAAACGCAGAAAGCTGGAAACGATCAATAACTAGTACTTGTTACAGCACTCACTAGTTTTCGATACCCTTGCTCGGATTTAAATATCAAGATGTACAGGGTTTTATTAATTATATTGTTATGAATTATATTATTTATTATTTACTTATCTATTTTTTCTTTTAAATCTTTAATATCTGACAATATCTGTGGGCCGACTGCTGGGCGTTTTCTCTACTGTGCAGATTTTGTAGTGAAATTTTACTTCCACTGGTATGAAGCAGTGAGACATGAGACGGAGCAGTAAAGTGAGAGTGTTTCAAACTGAAAAACTGTAAATACTCACTGATTACCGTTGAAATGCTCGTTTTACCGATAACTTTGAGAAAGTACAGGTGTCAATGAATAATCCTGTTTCATTGGACAATTAATTATAACACGTGGTTGTTTTTGCGCGAGAATAATAAAATTTGGAAAATTCCACGTATGATCGTGAGCAAAAGAATTGTTCATGATTTTGCCCGTAATTATTTGTAAATTCCCCATCTCTTGTCTAATAGGAGGGCTCGTCAGAAAAATTACGGACAACCTTTCTATCCATAACGTTTTCTCACTCGAAAGAATACATACTCACAGTTATCGTATAATATATATTTAAAATAAATGCGAGAGATAAACATAATCGGCGGTAAACGAGAGCATTGATAATATACTGTTAGTGTTGTAGATTAACGACGTGACTGTCGCGAATTTTTTAGACAATCAAAAGTTGTTTGCACTAAATTTGCAACGCGAATTCATTCCTCCGTCATTCCGTCGCACGTTATTTGTTCATGCACTAATTACGAGTTATTAACTACTTCAATGATCGATCGAATCCTGGTTTATATCTTTATAGTATTGTATTTATTGATAATCCGTCAGTAGGCGTTTTACGGGATCGATATCGGGACAAACCGGACTTCGGTCCGGCCAAAGGAAACTTGCCAGTCGGCTTTCATGGTTCACCAGACGCGTAATACAGTTTGTCCTCGGAGTAGCAATCCACCAGACGTCCTCCAGCGATATGACGTTCCGCCACAATCGCTACTTGCTTTCTCAACTACTCTAACGTGTGTCCGTCTCTGTTTCTACAGCATCATTCATTTAGTGTTTATATTCACCGCACAAAACAATAATCAAATTGAACGAACTGGTCGCGTTAAACTTTGTAGATTAAATCAAATGCGAGAGTTAACGGTCGAAGTAAATAAATGTGTTTACTAGAGATTTAAATTAGCTACTGATGATGTGCACCTGCAAGAATTTCTTGTATGTTTTAGGCAATGCAAAAGGGACGATTAATGGAGTCGGATTACTGGACATCGGTAGTTATAAAAAGAAGAAAGCTTATCACATAAACAAGTAAGCTTTATCTATTGCTTTTATCAGTCACGAAGATATATTTTGTAAATACTCTTTATTGTATAGCAGCATAATTAACTTGGATTATATAATGTTATCTTATCGGCGTGTTCGTTAATTCAAGAGACGATAAGTGTAATAATGTTTATTGTATAATGTATGTTTGCTATTACTATGACAAATTACTACCAACAACTGTGCCTGTAACGATAATTTATATCTTGAATGCGGAATCTGAGACATATCGCGCTCTTCAAAGTGACATACCCGGAGTTTCTATTAGATGCTGTAAATCCTACTAGTAACAAAGACAAGTCGGTAGATTTGCGATATTTTTTCAGATAGTCCAATATTCGTAGGACACATGAGATCTCTCTCTGCATATGATATCGATTCAAATCTGCGTTTCTTTAGAAATTGAATAATTATTCTCTACGTAGCTATCGGCAACTTTATCTATTATTTATTATTTAAGTTGTTGTGACCGAGCATGAAGCTCGATTGATACTGAAGCGGTGAGGTGGAGAAGAAACGAGTACATAATAATTGCGAAAAGAGGTCAAAGAGCAGACACCTTCTCAGTAAAGCGAGTGAAGAAAGATAATTTATAGTTCGTTTCTTCACACAGAACACGTCAGCACGTGCAGTGATCGAGTTAATCGTTTCAGCCGCTCCTCGTCAGTTGAATCGTTAGCTCCACGGTCGTGCATACATGGTAGAATCTCAGTTCCAGAAGATAGCCATGTCAAAAGGTATGACATTCTCCATATATCTCGCTGTTTTCATAGAACTTTGTTACTTCGAGACAAAAGTAACTGTTTACAGTTACTGTTTACAAAAGATTTTAGCTAGTTTTTCTATCATAGTAATTATTTCTTTCATTAATCTTGGAAATTTACGCCACAATTTTCCAACGTATATGTATAATTTCCTTTCTCTACTCCAATTCCTCTGACTCCCAAGAATATCTTTGTCTAGCGGACATTTTTCAAATCGCTGATCGGCGGTCGAAAACGAATGACTTCATCGCTAATATTCAGATATGACGACTTTGCATGATACAATAATTAACATTGAATTTATACTAATTTATGTTAACGGTTGCTGAGTGTAAGTCAAATATTAAATATTGAACACTTACACACGCGACGTACTCTGGCAGAGGATTCTTGTTTAGGTCACGTATCGATTAATGTATCGTGTTGCCGATGTGCATCTCGTAAAATTGATCGTCATCATCTCACTTGTTTATCGGGTCGTTTTGTTTGCGCGGTCACGGGGACACTTGATAGCGACAATAAAGTGACACGTCAGTCACGTTCGCGTGCGACGGTAGAATGGTCGTGCGCTCATGGAAAATCAACGGCTGCTGCCTGCTACCACCTTCCTGACCCCGAAGACTACACGACTACGCTATAAGAACGGATATCGGCGTGGTAACGGCAGCATTTTCGTCCGTTTTTCGGTGCCGTTCGGGTCGTCTTCGGAGCCGGGCCGTTGTTAATTGAGTTTCGTGTCACATGTGAATTCGTTTCGAGTTGACTTGCGAAGTGCATCGCATCTAATCGATAGTATATCATCATCATGGCACTGACTAATAGTGAGTATTAAATTATTCTCTTAACTGTGGGTGCGATCATGTGACTGTGCAATTTTGGTACGTGTCTGCCCGATACGCTAGAGAGAAAGAGAGAGAGAGAAAGAAAGAAAGAGATAGAGAGAGATAGAATAAGGAAGGGAGAAAGAAAAAGAGAGCGATTTGAGTGCGCGCGCGAGAAAATTATACGCTTCATACGACTACAGGAAGAATAAGAAGAAGACAACTACACGGATTATTACGCGTGACGCGCTATAGTTTCTTCTCGGCAATATAGTTTATTATGATATATAGTTTGATATGATGAACGAAATAATATCACAAAATCGATCAAGTGTGATCGTTGGGATCGAACTCGAGTCGATTTATCTGTTACGAAATTCTGAACGAGAGGTTAAACAAGTCGTTATTTTTACGAGTCAATTTTCTATATCCAAGCGTGCGTGTCGCAGCACGCGCAAAAAATACTTAAATATATATATATACTTTTTTTACCTCAACTGGATACATAATGGCTAAGTGTGTTTCTCCTTTTATATATATATATATATATATATATATATATATACACATAAAAACTCTTCGAAATCATTTCGTCACCACACTACGTGCCGGAATGCGACGATGCCCAGACGAAAATGAAGTGGTTAAGTAACTTTCTGGGAGTTTCTGGAATTATGGCTCACTTGGACTCCTCCTAAACGATTCAATCGGTTATGGCTCATAATCAGCTTCTAGCAAACTAACGACTGTTTGATTTTCGACTGAGTATCGTCCGTTAACTCTACGGTATAAACATAAAGCTCCGGCGGACATTAAAACAGTATTTTTCGTGGTCGAGAAAATTGATCATGCTTTGTGCGATAGTAGTAGTACCGGCTATTCGGATTAAACAAACATTATTCGTGTTAAACGATTAAAAATAATGTCTGAGGAATTAAAATCGACTTTCGTTACCTGAAATGTTTCAATTTTGAATTGTAATAATTTTTTGTGTTTATAAATCCGTGTTTGCGCCGTGATGCGTGTCAAACGACTGCAGTTATGTACGTGATAGAAAAAATTGCCAAAAATGCTTCTTCGTAATTTTAACGTTTCGTCGGCTTGACGATAATGCTGTGTTTTGTTTTTCTACACATGGTTAATAACAGCAGTCAATATTTTTTTGTTCGTGCAACACATTATTCGTAGAATACATATTATTCGTAGAATACACATTATTCGTAGAATACATTATACTAATGCATCATCATCAGTATAAGATTCTTATAATGAGACATATGAAATAATATCCTTGGGTTTTTTATTCTTGGGTGTTTTATATTGTGATACAAATTTCTTATAGTAATGACGATCGTAACTATGCATACGACGAGAAGACAGGTGTAATAATGCTTCCTAACCTGCTTGTAATAAGAAGGCACGCCGTATAAATAGTTCTTGCGCGGAATCCTTGAACCATGGAGTACTGCTATTCGTGATCTGTTTAACGCAGTCGAGTGTTCCGCTACGAATGAATTACTGGAGCGATATAATTCCGCGTTGCGAACCGTTAACGACAACTATATCATAAACCGCGCTTCCCACAGCTCGCTATTTTCTTGAGAGCACTCTGTTTAGCCTCTCTAACACGCGCGGGTTCTTTGCCCTGGTAAACCCGATCGTTTCTCGATTGCCTTTTCCTTTGGATTTCATCTGCGGCGAATTATTTCAACGGATAGCGAAAATCTCTTTATTCGATTCGAGGCGCCCAATTGAAAATAAAACGGCTGCTAATTTGCTAGAAGCTGATTATGGCCCGTTTAGGAAAAGTTCGAGTGGGTCATAACAGCTTCCTAACAAGTTACGCGACCACTTCACTTTAAATTAGGCGCCTCTGCCATTATCTGCGTTGCACGTGTCACATGTGCCGCGGATCTTACTCTGCATCAGATTTGATTATAGATAAAAAAGTAAGAAAATAAAGTAGTGCAAGTCATAAGAGCAATAAATTAGACATTACATGTTTAAATTAGACATTACGTGCAACTAATTGAAAAAAAGACATCTCTGTAAAATAAAGCGAAATTCAAACTTTGTGGTCTTTCTTAGTAAGAAACTTGTTTTGTGTATTTTATTGTATCTTATCTCGCATATCTTTATACATTTTAGATAAGGGGAATTAGCATATTCGCCCAATGAATTAACTTAAAAATTTAATATATCTTCCCCTTATATTCAAATCTTTATAAGATTGAATAAAGAGAATATTAAAATCTGCTTTCAATCAATGTCTAAAAACGACTTTTTCAAAATGTTGAAAGTATCGTATTAATTCCCAAATAACATTCTTGGAATTCAAATCGACAAACTTCCGTTTTGCCACTCATAAAAAATGCGTCGAAAAAAAGAGAACCTTTCTTGTTTCTCTCACTGTATATATCGAATATATGTATATATATATATATATATATATATATATATATATATATAT